>NC_083506.1:5502045-5805075 GCF_032362555.1 Amyelois transitella | reverse complement strand
TATATTCATTGTAATGGCTAGCAGGAAATTTTCGGTGTATACGTTTTACTATATTAAATACCAAAAAATTTGAAAAGAATTAGTTTTTAAAAATTTGATAGTCAGAATCGCAAAAAATGCACTTAGAGGCATGTGGTTGCAACATATTACTATAAATATAATCAAATCTTCAAAGCTGCAATGCTGTGAAATCTTCGGTTAAGCAGAATTTGTGTAATCACAATGTACACTTTTGATTGTGATCAAACTAGTGTAGTGAAAAATTTGTTAACACACATTTCGCTCAAACAATCATACGTTTATAAAAATAGTTTAAGTATTGTTAATCGCCACTTTATTTTTACACAAGTTTATTCAAAGTTTGTTCGCCTGATTATTTAGAGCGGAATGTGTTGCTAGCTATAAGTTTTCGACACTATATCTAGCGCATTTTTGGCATGGTAGCGCCCAGAATGAGTAAGCTAGCCTAGCGCTAATTTTTAGTAATCTGGCGCTTTTTTTTAGGATTGATATTTAAAGACATCTTAATCGTTAAACTTATTTTAATAACACCGATATTTTTTTTAAATCCCAAACGACCTTTTTGGCTATCAAGCACTTTTTAAGTCCAAGTTAGCACCTTTTCATCGAAGAGTGTTGGCAACAGTGAGGGTAAAACGATTTGTTCTGAGTCACGGGCGGCCCCGAAACTTTCGGCCGGCTCAGTAATTACTTACCAATCAATTGTGGATGTTTATTCCCAAAAACACTTCACTTACAAAGTTGCTAACTGTTTTTGCAACGGGTAAGGTTAGTGCATTTACTAATTTCCTAAAGTGATACTTTTTTACATTTCAAAAATTTTGCAATATACATACTTATGTACCTATTTTAAAATTAAAAAAATATAAATAAATATATACGGGACAAATTACACAGATTAAGTTAGCCTTGAAATAAGTTCGAGACTTGTGTTATGAGATACTAACTCAACGATACTATATTTTATAATAAATTCTAATATAGATAAACATCCAAGACTTAGGCCAATTAGAGAAAGTTCTTTTCTCATCATGCCAGGATTCAATCCGAGACCTCCGGTGTAACAGACAAGCGTACTACCGCTGCGCCCCAGAGGCCGTAAAAGTATACACAAACGAACATTAAATAATTTTGATATTATGTTACGGTTAGAGATGGTGAATAAAATAAGCATAATGCTAATCAAACACCCCCACGGTTAAATACCAACTTTCCCGCCACCGAAATCTGCTCTCTAGAAGGTGAAGTTACAATCAAGAATATAGCTAGGAGAATCATGAGACGTCATAACGTTAAATCTGAAATTATCTTCAGTCTTGATTCATCAATTTGACTTATGGTTAGCACAGAATTTTTGACCAACTTTGTCTATCACAATTTATCTCAATTTGTGCAAGGGTTCTTCAGCATAAAATTCTTCAATTAATAAAATGATTAGCGTACAAAGGAACGTCGCTATCGCAGCACGTACAGTCATTAACGGCAGTGTTGTTGTCCGAACTTATTATCGTTTAATTTATGACCACACATTACCGCTTGAGGCGCCATTAACCCGCAGCTAAGGCCGGGGAATAAATAAACGGGGAAGTCCTCATGATGAACAACACAAGACATTCCTAGTCTATAGATTTGGGTATATATTATGGATTATTTTCAAGAAAGGTAAGTGTTAAACAGGCAGTGGACTGTTTAATATTTAGCAAATAATTTCATTTATTATTAATATATTATTTTAGATCTAACCAGATTTTACGTATTTAAATTTTACTCATATTTTCTTAGATCACCTTAATTAACCTTTAAATCCTTCTCACTAATGAATTTTCTATCTGTCACATTTTTGTACATCTAGCGAAACTAAAATGGCCATATATTTATTCCCCGAAGTAACATATATAAACAACTTCATAATTTCTGGTATTAAATAAGCTTAGTTTTCTTTAAATCGTTACGACATCAAATATGTATAGTAAAAAGGTTAGTCAGTCATCAAACCAATAAAGGCTATTTTTTGTTGTTATCGTGTGGTTGTTACCAGTAAAGGCTAATCAAATCATTTAAATAACCAGACGATCTTGCATCTTAAAATGTTCAAAACTTTCGCTCGTTATTATTATTATATACATACTAGTATATAAAAAAAATGCAAACTATGAAAGTACTCTCATAGTTTGCATTTTTTTTATTCCTATTAAACCGGCAATCTGCAAACTTTCTTTTTGCAAGAAAGTCACAACTTTAAACGTAAAATATGTGCATAATACAGTAGCAGTAGTATGGCTTGCAAGATAGCGGATTCTACGACATTTAACGTACATCAGTTCGCTTACAAACCATACATTACCCCGAGCGTGCCTTCCGCCTCGGTGTCTTGTGACCAAGGTACAGAATGGCTCAGTTGCAACACAAATTACTGCAAATGTCAAGGGAATTGGTATTTAGAGCACACCACGCTAACTTATTAGAAGTTGAAGATTAAAAATAAATAGAGATTAATGTATTGCATAGGTATGTTGGTTTATTAATAAAAAACTTTAACAATATCAGCAACATGCCTCGTAAAACTACCACGGAAGCATTTTAGCCAAATAATAAACAGATGATTTCCAGTGTTCTAAAAAATGTCTAGCACATGTTTCGTCAACTTTATATTTATTACCTTTTACTTTTGTTTAGTGGATTACTATATGCTTTAGGAAGAGAGGGAGTGGGCATTTCCTACTCTGTCAAAAACCATACATAATTTAAACAATTTCACTTTAGTTTTAATTAAGCTTTTGAAATGTTGAATTTAACCAGGGCCATGTTGACAAAAATAATTTCGCAGACTGTCTCGCATTACGCAACCGGTATAGACATATTTGTTTCTATTTACTTATTCAATCAATCTATCCAAACAAAACTCTGTTTTGTTACAATGACATAAAGTTTTCTTTCTCGTAATCAAATACATGTGCGCAACATGAAGATATTTTTTGAAATTGTGCTCTAACCCATCTGAATTTGGGTTCAAATTCATGGTTGCATATTATTTCCGTAAAAAGTGGGGTTCACGTGGAAGCTGTAGATTTTGTTGCTGGGGTAATATAGTGGGTTTTTGCGTGGCAAAGGTGCGCCATGAAGATTACCTAGACACAGACGACGATAAGACCAGTCGTTATAGAGGTTGTCGTGGACCCTTAAAATATAAACATCGTCCAGATGTCACAGATAAGCGAGGAGAGCTTTTTGCCTTAATGGCAGATTACTTCAGTTGAATATGTTGCGTGTCGGCGCGCCGTGACTTATTGAAAGGAAAATTTTCATGATCTGATAAAGGGGCAGTAACTAATTTCGATTTAATCGTTGTTTTAAACGTTCGTGTTAATTATAAATTAAGAACTGACTTTGAACAATAATTCAGCGGGTAAGGCTCTCATTGATGAGCTTATAGCTAATGTTAACTTAATTTACAACATCTGCTTTCATTAAAGGTAAATAAAAGTTAACGTACTAAGGTGTAATTTAAGTAAAATTTATTAAAGTTCAAAAGGTTTAGTATTTAGATTTTTTATCTTGCAGAATAGGTACGCTCTGCTTCTTCTTATGCTTCTGCTATGGGAGACATAGCTAGTACAGGTGATATGTATGAAATTAAAAACAAATTATTTCGTATATATCGAAATAATGCAAATTTGTTCCATGAGTAACATAAATATCATAATTGACATTGGGATGTCTAAAACATAGGATTGTAGCGGGAGCGATGATTCGGCTCGACCGCCGCCAAAGGGAAGATCTTCCGCCAGGCTAGGTGTTATGCCTGGGGAACCGCGGCTCCGACGATGTTGTGTCGGAGGTTGTATATATAGCTCCAATCCGTGAAATCTCTGAAATCGCGATTTTAGGTTCTTCGCTGCTATTGGCTGAGCACGTCGATTTCTTCGAGATGATTGACAGTTGTTGTGAGATTTGATATTGTTGACGAGTGGCGTAGAGATGTCGCCACAGTACTCCCCCCCAAGACCGGAGGTCTGATGTCTTGATCTTGCTGTGCAATCTGTGCTTCAGTAGCTTGCAAGTGCCAGTTGTCTTCCAGTGAGTCGGAAGTTGCTCGAAGTCCTAGTGAGTCAGGAGTGAGCCGTTGCGTTGCTCGTAGTCTGCGGTGAGTCGAGACAGTAGAGAGCGAAGTCGACTTGTTGGCGCCGGGAGAAATCGTGAAGAGCTGCCACGCTGGAGAGAAGAGCGGCCGTCGAAGAGATCCAGGCGTGGGCTGCGATAGATGCGTCGGTCGCTGAAGTCGATGAGAGTGAGTGCGGGTGGAGACAGGACCAGGAAGCTCGTTGCGTTGGCTGCGATGGACCTGCTGCGATACCCTGTTGCTGGCTTGCTGTGAGACTGCTTGCAGAGTGAGAGGAGTGATGATGGTAAGGATTGGAGTTGATGAAGAAGGTTGCTTCCAATCACGTCGGGGTCACCAATGTAGCGGGAGCGATGATTCGGCTCGACCGCCGCCAAAGGGAAGATCTTCCGCCAGGCTAGGTGTTATGCCTGGGGAACCGCGGCTCCGACGATGTTGTGTCGGAGGTTGTATATATAGCTCCAATCCGTGAAATCTCTGAAATCGCGATTTTAGGTTCTTCGCTGCTATTGGCTGAGCACGTCGATTTCTTCGAGATGATTGACAGTTGTTGTGAGATTTGATATTGTTGACGAGTGGCGTAGAGATGTCGCCACAGGATGAACACTAAGACGTCAAAGCATCGAAATATACCAGATAAGAGATAATTATAACACTGAAATGAATGATAAAATGAATTATTTTCACATTTGAAATTGTTCGCCCACATTATATTGTGACCAAAATTTAACCACAATATTTATTAGCACATAAATCCAATTGAGGTAATAACCGAAGCCTTTGCAGTACCATTATTTATTTCATATTCGAACAGTTTAAGTAAGTATAATTACATACTTTTTTATAATCTCTAAAACTAAAAACTAAAAGGGTACATCCATATGTAAACTACTTAAGTTAAATAAGTCGAGTTTACTCTATAACCCTCAACCATAAAATTTCATTGTGATTTAGTAAGCGTGACGAATGAAAAATAATAATTAGAGGGAAAATTTACTTTCACTTAGCTGCGTTTTCAAAAGACCCTTCACATTCAATTTGGTTAATTTCAATTACATATTCCACACGTATTAAATATTCAAATAAGATATCCAATAGAATGAAAGCATACGAGGGAATGACAGAATTTTGTTAAATGGATATTTAAAGCATGTAATTTAAATTTGTAAAGGGAAATACGTTTTGTTATACAATGTGGCTATGTCGATCCTTAAAAAAGGTATTGTTTTGAGTGTGTCGATAACTTAAATGTTCAAAAAATTACCTACCATAGTAAGTTAATTTTCGTTTTTACTTTTACGTTTACGTTACGTACATAACGTTAAAAAGTTTCGTTTGTTTTTGTTCGCGTGAGAATTTCGGAAAATATTCTTTTAGGTAATAACACCAAATTTCAGCGTCATACATCGAATAGCTAATACTTGAACACACCCTTATCTTACTTTTGAATATTAATTATGTTAAAATACGCTTTAACGATACTTATATAAAATATTGTAATATTTAATTAAAGAATGTTCTAATTGTTCACGAAATCTGATACTGCATTCAATAAGGTTTGACAAAGAATACTCCTTCCTTCAACTTGGACGGGTTGTCTACTAATTAGGTTTACCCTAATGAATATAGGGTGGGTTCATCCGTAGTTGTCTGGATAATTAACAACTGAGATAGGAAATATTAATATTTATAAGCCTCGGGCACCAAGAACAAATTCTCCTTACACGATTAAACTTGTACAAAGAAGCGAAATGAATTTTACATGTTTAGTATGAGCATCGTGTTATTCAGTATAAATTTAATGATCAAACGAACTTACCTGAAGTGAAGTTCGATCACAATTATGTGAGCAGCTTCATTCGACGCGATTTATTGTTTACATGTTGTAGTATCGCTTCGAACCACTAGCCCTGCACGTATGTTGAAAGACATTTTTTTTTTTTTTTTGTCTACCGTCCATTTTTCCGTTTCCCCACCCGAGCCCAGGTTGTCGGTGCGCGCCATTGCTTGTTCATTTAGTTTAAAGCCCAATTATTTTACATTTTTATAACACTATAGCTGTTATTGGGGTGGGATGAATTTATTAATTCTAGGGAAGGGTGATATCTAAATCGCGTCGAATGAAGCTGCTCACATAATTGTGATCGAACTTCACTTCAGGTAAGTTCGTTTGATCATTAATTATGTTTCACAGCTTCATTCTTTGCGATTTATTGTTTACATGTTGTAGATGTTCAGAGATTAAAAATGTAAAATAAAATATATGGTAAGTATAATTATTCTTTAATATTTTTTGTAAATATTCATACAAAATCATTTTTTTTTTTTTTTTATTATTATTAGTTATTAATAATTAATTTTAATTTTTCTGGTTGCATGATGAAGAAAGTATACAATTTGCAAATTGATCATTAGCAATGATATCTCTGTTATAATGTTTGGCAAATACTGACGAGGAATCACTCCAGCCAGCTGTTCGGCGAATGGTATCTAAACTAATTCCTAATCTATTCGCAGTTGATGTAGACGCATGGCGAGTACTATGGGCAGTAAAAAAGGAAGTATCAATACCACTTTGGCGAAGTGTTTCTTTTATCCAATGACTTAATCTTTGAGAGCTTAGTTTTGAATGTGGCTTTTTATAACTAATAAATAATACATCGCTGTTCCTGATACCTAATGTTTTATTTAAGTATGCCTGTAAACACCTTGCAGGACATATTTCTGGCCGTAAATCAAAAAATGGTAACTTAAGTAGCGGCTGAAAGCCATCAGGTCTAGAAGTTTTTATCAAATCCGGTATTTTAATAATTATTTGATTTTCAAATGAAGTAATATTGACTATTTTTATTAATGATAATGTCTGTACACGATGTGCAGTTACTAATGCTAGTAAAGTGATGGTTTTCGTAGAAAGAGTTTTTAAACTGAGATTTTCGTTGGGCCATTGTTGGGCTAGATAGTTTAAGACCAATTGTGGGTCCCATGTAAAGTTATATTTTGGTTTTGTAGGTCTTAGTCTAAAAACTCCTTTCATGAATCTTTTTATACTATGATCATCTATAGGTTCTCCAATCAGAAAAGATATTGCAGATTTGTGAGAATTAAGGGTCCCGTAATTGGCTCCTTTATTATAAATTTCAGTAAGGAAGTTAATTATATGTGACACTGAACATTTGCTTGGGTTTAAACAATTAATGTTGCAGTATTTTAACCAAGCTTGAATACCACAATTATATTGTTTGTATGTATTACCAGATATAGATGCTAACATAATATCAACAGCGTGATGGGAAAATGACTTATTCAGTAATGTTTGCCGGATAATATCCCTGCAACTAATTTCAGTGTTTTGTGTAAATTGTGGTTCGACCTGAAAGGAGATTTAAGTAGGTTAACATCAGGGTCAAAATAAATTAGATTCGATATAGCTAGTTTTTTAAACACAGGAAACCATGGTTGTGTTGGCCAATGAGGGACTACGACTATTCCTTCTGCTTTATCCTCAATGATTTTTTGCATTATTTTTGTTATCAGAGCGAAAGGTGGAAAGGCATAAAAGAACATGGTGGTCCATGGAATTGTAAACGCGTCAATAGCCCAAGCTTCAGGGTCGTTTTTCCATGCTACATACAAAGAACATTTTGCATTACAACGACTAGCAAATAAATCTATTTCTGGACTACCTAAATTACTTGTAATACGATTAAATGCCGCTTCATTTAATTCCCACTCAGTATCCTGCATTTTTTTGCGTGATAAATAGTCAGCGTTATAATTTTCTTTAGTGTGTATATAAGATGCGAATAAGGTTAATTTACGATTTTCGCACCATGTCCAAATTTCTTTAGTTAAATTATTTAAATGTGTAAACTGAATACTGCCCATTTTGTTTATGCAAGAAATAGCCGTTACATTATCTAATCTTAATAATATTCTTTTATTATACAAGTTTTTTGCAAAACATTTAAGTGAGAGAAATGCAGCTTTTAATTCTAGCTCATTAATGTGGCAGCGTTTTTCATCATCTTTCCAGTGACCATAACTTTTATTATCACTACAATATGCACCCCAACCTGTGTTAGAGGCGTCAGAAAATATTTCAATATCATAGCGATTCGATTTTAATGACGTAAAACCCTTATCAACATGATCTAGCCACCACTGTAGATCTTTTTTTATTACGTTATTTATTTGTACAGTTTGTTCATAGGATGGATTATTTAGTAAACAGGAATATTTGTATCGTTCTAATTCTTTTACATAAAGCCACGAGTACTTAATGGCCGGGCAAGCCGATATTAGTAGGCCAATTAATTTTGCAAGGTCACGTAAACTACTCATTTTAATATTTAAATTTTTAATTAGTTTGTTTTTAATTTTTTGTTTTTTGTCTTCTGGCAATGACATTGACATATTTTCAGAATTGAATAAAAACCCTAAAAATCTACATTGAGTAAGAGGAAGTAATGAGCATTTTTCAAAATTTATGATAAAACCTAAATTTTCTAGTAAATTTTTGGTCATTTGTGTGTTATTTACACACTCTTGAAAATTGCTTTCTATACAAAGTATGTCGTCCAAATATATGACAGAAGTCATATTGTGAGATCGCAAGAATTCCATTACTGGTTTTAATAATTTTGTAAAAACATAAGGTGCGGTACACAAGCCGAAGGGTAGGCAGTTAAATTCGTAAAGTTGACCGTCAAATTCAAAACGTAAATATTTTCGGGAAGATTTGTGAATTGGTATTAAAAAATACGCATCTTTTAAATCGATTGTAGTCATATAACAATTTTGAGTAACTAATTTTGATGCTGTGCGATAATCTTCCATCTTAAAATGGGATGTATTGATAAACTTATTTAAGCGTTTTAAATTTAATATAAATCTTTTATTACCATCAGGTTTTGGAACAAGAAATATACTAGATAAGAATTGACCTTTTTTTGGATTACATGGGGAAATTGCCTGAATATTAAGTAAATGGCTGATGCAGTTAGTAAAATCTTTGTGATCTTTGTTTGTTGTCGGGTAGGGATACCCAATACGATCATCTGGATTAGAATGGAAAGGTATCTTATAACCTTGCACCCAAGATAATATATTTGGATCTTTTGTTATTCTTTTCCAATTAGTAACAAATGATTTTAATCTACCAGCGTACGGTACCTCAGAATTTATCTCTTCCGCTGGTTTCTCGAAGAGCGCGAGCGATCCGTGTTGCGATCCGCGTAGCGGTCCGTCGTCGTCCTGCGAGTGCTGCCTCGAGGTGCTCCCTGCGACGATGACGGGGTTCTCCAACTGGTGGTGGATGTCTTGTCCAATGTCTTGCGGTGTTGAGGCTTGGAGTTTAAATTGTTTTTGTTTCTTAATCTGAAATTGTTCTTATTGAAAATTGTTTTATTGTTATTTTTTAATGTTTCACCAGACCGTTGTATGGTTTTTGCAGTTTTTAATTTATCTGTCAGGTTTTCTCCAAACAAATATTTGTCTCGGGACGTTTCCAGCAATGTTTCCTTCATTTCAGTATTAATAGAATTTATGACGTAATTTCGTCTTAGTCTGGTTTGCGAGTGATGTATGTCGCATAAAATACGACATGCATCACTTATTGGTTTTAAAATGCTTTGTTTGGACTCCGCATTGACGTTGAAAATAACCAATTCTGTTGCTGTAGCCAATGCAGAAATAGCTACCCCAACGTCCTTTTGCCTTTGCAATATAGCCATATCTCTCTTTACCAGTCCCTCCGGCAGAGCTGCTTTTACCTCCTGGTTGAGAGCTGGTGCTATTAAAAGTTCGCAATTACTAGGAGTGAGGTGACCTTGAATAAGGTTATTTTTGATTTCCTTTGTTAAGCCTTTTGCCAGTATATCGTTCCATCTGCTAGCAATATCGCGATGAATAGGCTTACCAAGGGCCACCTCTTCTTTAGGTGCCTCGCCAAATATACCCAAAATATCCTCATCTAGTGGCTCGAAAGCATCGGCCGCTAAAGGATCTCGAGGTTCTACCGAACTCGTTTGAATTTGTGTAATTTGTGGCACTATTCTTGTTGAGGGTAGAATGGGCGATGCTGTCCGAGAACTTGGTACTATAGATGGACCATCAGGGGTCGAGGGTAAATTTGGAGATATGGATCTCTCGGTACGTCTATTGAGATTAATATCTGTAAAACAGTGATTGGACGTTTTTATTCTCGATGAGGTAAAGGACGTGTTTTTTTTTTTTTTTGAAAACCGTGACAGAGGTAGCCCCAAAGGCGGCTCGCATCACACATAGGGAAAACGTGACAGAGATAGCCCCACAAGCAACTCGCATCACATAATAAACCGTGACAGAGGTAGCCCCACAGGCAGCTCGCATCACATAATAAACCGTGACAGAGGTAGCCCCACAGGCAGCTCGCATCACATAATAAACCGTGACAGAGGTAGCCCCACAGGCAGCTCGCATCACATAATAAACCGTGACAGAGGTAGCCCCAAAGGCAGCTCGCATCACTTTAAATGAATTTAGTACAATTGAAAATTAATTACTAACCTTCAAATTCGCTGTCGGTGTCTGAAGAGGATATCACTCGACGTCTTGGTTTATTTTTTGCCAATTTATTTTGCAACTTGGCAATTTTCTTCTTAATTTTTTCTTCCTCGTTAGTATTCATTTTTCTCTTCATGTTAATAAATTTAATTAATTAAATATTAAATTAGTTTCGCGGACTCGGGAGACGTGCGAAGGCCTGAGCACGAAAACGAAGAATGAACAAGCAATGGCGCGCACCGACAACCTGGGCTCGGGTGGGGAAACGGAAAAATGGACAGTAGACAAAAAAAAAAAAAAAAAAAATGTCTTTCAACATACGTGCAGGGCTAGTGGTTCGAAGCGATACTACAACATGTAAACAATAAATCGCAAAGAATGAAGCTGTGAAACATAACTAAGTTTATTGACACATCAGGATCGAAAAAATAAAAGCCATACTTAATGAATAAATACATAAAGTGTTTTTTTTAAGCTGATAAAAAATTATACGGCAAACGTTATTTTGCCATATAAATCATATTATTGATAACATAACGATTGATCAGTTTTCGACCGGAGATGAAAAATGATAAAATTACTAAAATGGCTATTAAAAATAGGGGTTGGTGATAAAAGGGTAACGGGTTTTTTGATGCGACATAATAAAAAAATTAAGTAAATAAAAAATGTCTAAAAAATAATATGAGGGTGAGGACAACCCTTATCACTAAGGGGCATGAGAAATATTTTCGATTCTCAGACCTACTCAATATGCTTACAAAATTTCATGAGAATCGGTCAAACCGTTTCGAAGGAGTACGGGAACGAGCATTGTGACACGATAATTTTATATATAAGAAGTATAATATATTAGTTTGATTTCAAATCTATGCTCCAACGGTGAGGGATATCAATCCAGGGTCGTGGTTATATGCATAGGCAAACACGGGCTCCTCTTCGAGAGGTGAGGAAGAGACTTTGGAACTAACGCAGGAAGGATGAAGAAAACAGAAGCACTTTACAATTGTCAAAAAAATAGAGGAATAATAAGTACAAGCTAAACATAAATAAATAAACAACAACAATGAATCCATTTAATACTTGGTACTTTACTGTGTTAAGTCTTTGTACTAACATAGCCTTTAATTTGTAGAGATTAAACGACTTTGACTTTATGTTACCTCATCAAGTTAAATAGTAATCCGATCAACTAAAGCTGGGAACACAAAAGTGATCATCCAACGCAAATCCAAATATGATGTTATCATCAAAAAATAAATAAACAATAACTTTTACGATACAATTTATACAAATAAAGTTATGAAACTTAATGATACATTCGCACACCCAATGGCTCGTGTTGAATCAAATTTTATTTTTATCGCGTCAACAAAAACAAATCGTTTTATGTCCAAATTTAAATTTCAGTGTTCCGGGGGTAAGCTCCCGACTGTAATAAGGCGATGTTTTTATTACACTGGGCCCTTCTAATAAGCGGACAGTCGCTGTTTGTTCACAAACAATTTCTTCGTATTCCCTAATTTTACACCTATATTCAGCTAACGAAACAAAATTACGCAAGCTAAATAGGTTGGAAAAAGAGAACGCGCTGCTGGAGAAATTTGTATGTTTCCTTAATTCTTTTTCTTTTTACAATCTGTTTTCACAGACAAATATTGTATGGATATATAAAAATTTAAATTTTAGTTCTCTACTTTATAAAATATATTAAAAACAGAGATAACTAGATATAAGCCGTGTGGTTCCCGGCACCATTACAAAAGAATAGGACCACTCCATCTCTTTCCCACGGATGTCGTAAGAGCCGACTAAGGGATAGACTTGGGATTCCTCTTTAATGTAAATCCCTGCCAATCTAAGGTCTGCCGCGCCGATGGATGCATGGCTAGGGGCGAGCCTAGTCTCGAGCGTGCCACTTCCGCCATGGGGTTGGGCGACCCCCAGGTAATGGCTAGCCTTACCCTGGCATGCGGGGCTCTGCTGGGGCGGACAAAATTTTTCCCTAGCGTCTCGTGGGAATCGCATGGATGCAAATTTTTTGAAAGAGCACCTAGATGGCGGCGATGGTGTCCGCACCCCATCACGTCTCGTTCCCGGCGGGAGCGGTATGCGGTCTGCTGAAAGCCGCTTTGCGACGATGAATGTAAGAGGAGGAATGAAGGATAAGATTGAGGAAGTATGCCAGATGATGGATGAAAGACGTTTGGATGTGTTGTGCGTGAATGAAACGAAGCGGAAAGGATGCGACGCGACGCAGCACGGCCCTTACACGGCGTATTGGTCTGGAATTTCCAGTACCAGCCGAGGCTGTCAAGGGGTCGGTCTAATTCTTTCTGCACGAATGGCTGAGTGCGTGAATGAGTATGAGTGTGTCAGCCCTCGTCTTCTATGGATTAGGCTGAAAGTTGGAATCACTCGGATCTTCGTTCTAGGTGTTTATGCACCTTGGGATGTGGGTTCGAGGGGTACAACATCAGCAAAAAGCGAAAACGAGGAGTTCTGGAATAGTGTAAGAGAAGTATTGAAAGTTACCAAGCCAAATGAGAAGATTATTATGTTAGGTGATTTTAATGGATGGGTGGGTGTAAAGCGTGATGGATATGAAAAGGTGCTTGGTGCGTTTGGTGACGAAAAGGTGAATGATAATGGAAGAAGTGTATTAGAAATTTGTCTAGAGTGGGATCTTTTTGTGTCGAACTCAATGTTTCAACATAAAGAGATCCACACCTACACAAGAGTGGAAGGTATTTTAAAAAGTATGATAGACTTTGTGATTGTAGATGAAAGATTGAAGAACAAAGTGCTGGATACCCGTGCATATCGCGGTGCTGGCATTGACTCGGACCATTTACTGGTGATATCCCGGATAAGGGGTATCTTCAATCGCTGGCGGCACAGGGTAAGGGAGCATACCAGCGCTTTGGAAAGAGTAAAAGTAGAAAATTTGCAAGATATGGATGTAGGTAAGAAGTATATTAATAGACTGAAGGATGAATTTGAAGATTTAGAGGAAATGAGCGATATTGAAGATGGATGGAAGGAATTTAAAGAAGAAAGAATTGTGAAAGTAGCTGTTGAAGTGTGTGGTGTAAGTAGAAGAAGGAAAGGAAAAAATCACAAAAATGCGTGGATGAGTAAAGATGTGCAAGAACTTGTGCGATTAAAGAAGAAAGCATGGCTGGATTTGTTAGCAGCAAAAGCTAACTTAAGAATGCAAGAGGTTATAGATGAAGATGTGAATGAAGCACGTAAGGAATATAAGAAAATGAAAGATTTGGTTAAGAAAGCTGTGATTAGAAAGAAAGAAGAGTATAAAGAGGATTTTGATAAAAGGCTATCAGAAGACTTTCAGTCAAATCTGAAAGTATTCTGGAAATCCGTAAGGTCAGCCCGAGGAAATACTATAACCAGAGAGCTGACTAGGATCAGATGCCAGGATGGTAGCGTTGTGAAAGGAGAAGAATGTGTACTAAAGATATGGAAGGACTATTTTGAAAGTTTATTTGAAAAAAAGGAAGGAAATAAGAAAGATTTCTGCTATAGCGAAGAAAAAGAGAATGAGATGGAAGGCGAAATTGAAATGTTCGAAATTGTGGAAGCACTTAAGAGTATGAAAGCGGGAAAGGCTGCTGGGTGTGATAGAGTGTCGGTCGAGATGCTTAAAGCAGGAAAAGGCGTAGTAGCTAGTCAGTTGTACTGCCTTTTCAATTTGTGTTGGAGAAGCGGCCGAGTACCAAAAGATTGGTGTAAGGCTGTTATCGTGCCACTTTACAAAGGAAAAGGGTCATAGCTGGACTGCAAAAATTATCGTGGTATAAGCCTGCTTAGCGTCGTCGGCAAATTGTATGCTAAGGTATTGATTAATAGAGTCAGGAATGAAACTGATGACAAAATATGGGATGCTCAAGCGGGATTTCGAAAGGGAATGGGATGTACTGATCAGGTCTTTTCCTTGCGGTGCATAGCCGAAAAGTTTTTGGCCAAGAGTCAAAAAGTCTATTGCACATTCGTAGATCTGGAAAAGGCCTATGACAGAGTTGCGAGGAATGAATTGTGGTCAGCACTTTCTATGCATGGGGTGAGCAGTCTCTTAATACGAGCACTGAAATCCTTATATGAGGATTCGAGTGCTTGTGTCAGGATAAACGGAGCGCACACTGAGTGGTTTAAGATTGAGAAAGGCGTTAGGCAAGGATGTGTTGCGTCACCGTGGCTGTTCAACCTATTTATGGATAGCTGTTTGACAGATTTGAAAGAGTCTAAAAGTGGATTAAGGATGAATGAGTTACTCGTCAAATGTCTGCTCTATGCCGACGATCAGGTTATACTGGCGTCATCAGCGGAGGAGTTACAGGAGATGGTAAACTGTATGCATGAAGCTTTAAAAGAGAAAGGAATGAAAGTGAACGTAAGTAAAACTAAAACACTGGTTTTTGAAATGGAGAAAGAAATGACAGCATGTAATATTTTGATTGGAGGAGAAAAAGTGGAGCAAGTGAAAGAGTTTGTATATCTAGGATCAAAGTTTACATCAGATGGCAAGTATGATAGTGATATTGAAAGGAGAGTGAACGCGGGGAACATGGTGAATGGAGCTTTGCATGCCTTTATGAGCAGTCAGAAACTATCCAAAAAGGCTCGACTGGCTGTGCACAGGGGCGTGTTGGTCCCGACATTAATGTATGGGAGTGAAAGTTGGGTATGGCAAAAGAAGCATGAAAGCAGAATAAATGCAGTGGAAATGAGAGCGTTAAGGAGTATGATGGGTGTGAAATTGAGTGACAGGATAAGGAACAGCGTGATAAGGGAATGTTGTGATGTGAAAGAAGATGTAGTTACAGGAATAGAAAAGGGTATGTTAAGATGGTTCGGTCATGTGGAGAGGATGAATGAAAGCAGGTTGACTAAGCAGATATACAAGGAGAGTGTGGAGGGAAAGGTCGGAGTGGGAAGACCTAGACGAACGTATCTTGATCAAATTAAGGACGTCCTGGTAAAGGGTCAGGTCAAAAGTACCCGAAACCGCCGAGCTTGTATGAAGAGAGTTATGAATGTGGACGAAGCGAAAGAAGTATGCAGAGATCGTGGCAAGTGGAAAGAGGTAGTCTCTGCCTACCCCTCCGGGAAAGAGGCGTGATTTTATGTATGTATGTATGTATGTATAACTAGATTATGGAACACTAAAACAGTAATAACACCCATAGTAATCGGAGCAACAGGAATAATGTCAAAGAACCTGCGACAGTACAACACAGACATTACTATATTGCAGAAACAAGCAGCAAATAGTTGAGTTTTAGGTAACATTATTTTTATTGACGTCGAATCTCCCTCTTTCTGAAGGCTTCAGGACGGGAATATGTCAAGAAACCGACTCGGAAGTCGAGAAAATAAAACATATCATATATATATATATATAGTATAAATATACAAATATTTTTATATGCTGCAAAATTTTAAGATGTTTTATTTATTTATTTCAACTAGGTATTTAGGAGGATACTTACGTACCATATCAAATCATGTTTTGAATATTTGATTTAACTTAATTTACCTAAAAGCTTTTCTTTATCTACTTAGTACCAACTTGGAGATTTATTAAAAAGTACATTATCACCAAAGCTAGAAAATAGAGACTCTTTGGTGCAAATGTTGGGTGCCTCGCGGAAATTACTGGTAATTTAGATATTTTTCTATGGACACTAACGTGCTATAAATTTACATCGTTACTTCCTCGTCCAATGATATTAAAAAACCCAATATCCGGAAAAATACATTATTATTAGATTTTCATTTGTGTTTAAATCTTATTTATTTATACGTAGTAAGTATAATTTTTTTGGCAATGTTTCCAGGAAACAAATTAAGTACCTACTATTTTTTTTCAGTTCATAGAACTATTCTACGTTACTACATACATACATATAGTCACATCTTTATCCCTTGCGAGGTAGACAGTGCTAACAGTCTTGAAAAGACTGAAAGGCCATATAATAACTTAAATTTGTTTTTAACTAAAATACATTATTTGCAATCTTTTAAGAAAATGTGAGGAAAAGAAATCAAGTTGTTGTTTAATGTGAATGGTTAAACCTTATTGCGATTAAGACATTGCGTGTTTTGTTTCATAACTCTGTCTGCAAATATAAAATCATTTTTTTTTAAGATTTTGTAAACTCCACGTGATAATGACATAAATAAGTGCCTATCTTAATTGTAGAATTTGCTTTCATTGATGTCTAAACAAATGGTTGAAATTACAAGTCAAACAAGTACTGGGACCATTATCAATATAGCGATGAATCTATAATTAGTGTGTATTATATTTTCATCTACTTGCCGCGGTAGAAACCACTTTCTGCCTGGTATTCGATACTAGCGCGTTCGGCGATTGTGATTGTTTTCACTATTAGATTTAGATACCTGGACCTGTCAAATTTGTTAAACTTTTTGTCAATCACTCATAAAATGAATAAAAACTTACCCTAACTGCCTATCACAAGTTTATCATTTGTAGGAGATTCCAATTTCATATTCTTAATTCGTTCCGTAATATTCCGTGCAACGGAAGTCATATTTAATATCATAAAAAGTTTGACAATCGCATTCAAGTAACTCTACTAAATGGATGTCTCTACTAATGAAGCTGAAGAAACGACCTACGTGAGTGACTCGTTACAAAAGTTAAGGGAATTCGTCTCTCAGCGGCAGGTAATAAAATCTGCCGTAAGTGTTGCCAACATCGCGGTAAAGATCCAACAAATTAGGAACACGAGTAATTAAATGCGATATTACCATCGAGCCCGGCGTATATTATAACTGCATTATCCGCTTAATATTCATGAGCGGCAAACTTCCCCTAAGTGAAGTGAAACTGGTGACGAATCCGCGACTTATCCACCGCATGAAGTTTGCGCATGAATATTAACCACTAGAGGCCGCCCGCGACTTCGTCCGCATGGAAACCCTATCAATCCCGCGGGAACTCTGGGATAAAAAGTAGCCTATGTGTTATTCTGAGTCTTCAGCTACCTACATACCAAATTTCATGGTAATCGGTTCAGTAGTTTTTGCGTGAAAGAGTAACAAACATCCATACATCCATACAAACTTTCGCCTTTATAATAGTAGTAGGATGAGAGCCGCCAGATAAGCGTCTATTCAATGATGCACTTTGACAATGATCATTTCATCGCGCTTATACTAAATTCTCATAATAAAATTCAACGAGGGACAGCTTACAACCCAAATTATGGCATCATCTTACACCCGGAGATGTACACCCTATAATGTCTTACAGATTACCCAAAGGTTCAGATTAAGCTCGGAGTCGAGTGCTATCGGCTAAATAAAAATCAATATCACAATCGGTAGCGAGTTTCTTCACAATCCATTTGCTCTAAGCAGTACTTTCTCAAAGGGATTCCTTCGGCCCTTATTTTGAGATCCTTTAGGACCACACTTGAGAAACGGCGCTCTGCCTTTAGGACCCCGCTTCCGCCCCTCCGAGAAATGCCCGAGATAAGAGAGACGTTTTGGCGCCATTCATGTTTATGGCAGGCCAAATGGCCCTAGAATACTGCGTACTTATTATAAACAAGTACCTACATACAATATATTTAAAGGATCTCAAGCGAGATTGAAAAATGTCATTTGATTGTGTGATCCCTAAGAAATGCCTTCTAAGAACTCCAAGCTGATATGAAAGAACGTTAACGAGGTTGAAAAAGAACCTTGGCTTCTTTAATTACCTACGCAACTTCTTTCAAGTTGTTATTAGGTTTCGTACTTAATTATATACAACTGCGTAATAACGTTCCCGGTATGAAACTTCATTAGGCGGGTATTACAAGGAATTTCTTTCCTGTAACAACCTTAACATTACTATGGTCGCCAGCATTTAGCAATTTTTGTAATGCCTTTGTTTGTTATTGTAAGGGACGGGACGGAATTACTTAATTTTACAAAATGTAGTCAGCGTAAAATTTTATGGAGCCCGTTTGAAAGTACGAGTAGCATGGTCGTTATCAGCCTACGTACGTCGGAACGGGTACGGGACCGTGAGGACGTAGCACGTGGCAGTACCCTGGGCCGCCTTCCAAGTCGTTGATTTCAATTACCACCCATCTTTGTCGTTATTTAAGTCTCATTACGGATAATTTCTTTAATATTCTGAGCAGACTGTAACTTTTCTAGGAAAACAATCACTTTAATTATTGTTATCTACAGTAATATAATGAGTCTATTCTTTTTTGAAGTTAGTTAATAAGTGGTCATATTTATTTATATCGTTGCAGTTTTCTAAGTATTCTAAGTATAATTTAATATTGTGAAGTTGACGTTGTTGAAGAAAATGCTGCAGTGCAGTTTGTTACCGCTTCTTCTGCACTGACGCCTTGGAAGCGGCAGTAAACTTAGTTTTTAAGTAATTTATTTGACGTCAACCAATGTTGTTAAACCATACGACAATTATTAAGCGATATAAAGTACCCGAAACCGCCGAGCTTGTATGAAGAGAGTTATGAATGTGGACGAAGCGAAAGAAGTATGCAGAGATCGTGGCAAGTGGAAAGAGGTAGTCTCTGCCTACCCCTCCGGGAAAGAGGCGTGATTTTATGTATGTATGTATGTATGTATAATAGTATCCTATAATAATGAATAAAAATTTTGAATTTTGAATTTTTTTTTTTGAATTTTGTTTAAAACGTTATTTTTTTTCTCTCCTATAATATTGATGTAAGCGTATCGCCGTAACGCACATAGGTAGTCGGAACCCGCAAACCTGCCTCACTAACTGAAACAAACAAGCTACATTGAACATGTCCGAAACACACAAAAAGTAGAAATTGGAATATAGAGGTAAACCCCGGCAGATCCGGGAGTTCACCCGTGTCCTCTGGGGCACTTGCCAAACAAACTTTTTGTTTTATCAAACTGGTAATTCTCATTTTTTGTTTTATTGCCCAAAAGCTCAAGAGATTTATGGGCAGCCACTTTGAATTAATTTCGCATTCATTACAGATCTCTTGAATTTTCGTTGAAATTTTTTGCGCCTATCAAGTGTGAATTACAGAGTAATTTCGCATATTTTGTATTCGAGTTGCGTGCAAAATATTGTTATAAATTAAGTTCTTCTGAAGGATATAATGGGCCGGTCAGGCTAGCTACCTACTGTAAATTTCTTTGCTCATTTTGCCCGTAATAAACTGAAGAATAAGATTAATCTCTACTATCCCGTGGCCTTTGTTGGGTTGCCTTGGATATACATCATCTGTAAGATTTTATTAATTTCCTTTTTTATCCGAATCAAGTGAATTTTAGATATATAAGTGGTGTAGTGTTTATAAAGAGAAAATATATTTATTTGGGAAAAATAAACTTAAAAACCCCGATTTTTATATTATTTGGTACATAAATAAAATAAGCCATTTAAAATAAAGAACTACCTGTTTCCTTGAATTTCAATCAAAAGAGTGAACTCTTAAAACGCTGATGGATTATTTTTCTTTTACACGCCACCAACGCAAAAAAACTCAGCAGTAATATTGATATTTCTTTATATAAAGTTCTGAAACGTTTTCTATCCGAACTGGATCACACATTAACATAGTTTGTAGCATACATTCTAACGGAACAGGACATCTACTTGGTCCACTGCCGCACATAGTTTTAGGTTCATTAATGAAGATTAATTGTAGCCTGTGAAACAAATTCTGAAACATTTTACATACAAAGAAACCAAAATTTGTCTGGTATCTTTTTATGTAATTTTAGTGCGTCATCGTCCCAGGTTTTTAAGAATTTAAATTCTACACCCAACCAAGCATGTACTTTGTTGTGTGAATATTGTTGCATTAAACTTTTTTTTGGATTGAACCTACTTAGTTATAAAAAATTAAAATAAATTGGTTGATGTAATGAGCATTTCCATCTCAAACACAAATATATAGAGATCTTAATAGCTAAATGATAAATGATAGGACCTATTAAGATTGGGAAATGTTGCAAGGCCGTCGTCTAAAGGAAAAATACCGACACAACAATCAAATTACACAAATAAACTACGAATTGTAAAACTGATTGCTTTAAGTACATACATTATACCCATTATACTTAGAACACTAACTACTTACATTAGAAGTTCAACCCCGTCTTCTTCCTTACAAAGTACCATGAGCATGTATTATCAAAGTTTTTAATTATTTTTCTCGCTGATGCATTAGCACCAGTAGTGTCTTACTTTTACACACGCTTCCTAAAATAAAAGTATACTCTGTTGTTTACAAAAAAAAAAAATATATTTCTTACATTAAAACTTACAAAACCTTACGATCTAAACCTTTATAAAATAGCAATAAAAATAGTTGTAAATCAGTAGAGACATAATACTCTTAAACCAACATCGTTTTATTTAAAAAATTTTTCATATTTATGCAATACAATTTTAATTTAAGGCTAACATTATTAATCAAATGTTATCAAGGCGGCTTAGATATTTTGACTTAAATTCATCAATCCAAAATATTCTTGTGTTGTTGCGTTAAAACATCTTAAATTATAATAACGAATTAAATAAACTTCTTCAATATTTTTTCATCATACGCTGTATCTGACAAACCGGATATTTATTCTTGTCCTTAAAAATAAGCTTGTTGCTTTTGTTCTAAAAAATGTTAACAAACCTAATTCATCGGCGACATCGCATCTTCATCGTCCCAGATTGCGAAACGTCGTTGTTTCTGCCTTATCGCCAGGAAGTGTAAAGACACTATTGTCCCCAAATAGTAGTAATCTAGTCGGGACGCTCCTAACGACACTTTGATTAGAACTAACTACTAATACCACCCTAGCAATACCACCCTAGCTGCGTTAAACAGCAACACTCGTTAGGTACATCCCTAATTAAGGATTTTATAAATATTGATAGCTTGATATCATAGAAATAATGTTTCAAAGAGCCCTGAAAGAATAAATTTTAAAGCAATGTTGAAAGAATGCTTTAATTTGCAAATGATAAATTAGATTTTCCTAAAATAGAGAAATCGTATTACTATATCTAAGGTTATAATTAGCTTCTGCGATATAATACTTACACATTATAATTGTTGCTCTATGGGTGACTGAGGTCTTTCAGACGAGGGAGATAAATCAGACTCGTGAGTGGCAGATTAAGAATGGAATAATTTATTTAACAACCGTATTGCTTATATACTAAATATAAACGGGGTCGTGCTGACACATCGTATTGGTCGCTACATAGTCTTGTTATAATTTAAGTCTTCGTTCTCTAGCTCTCTTTCATTATATTTCCTAATTATATACTCAACTTGTAATAACAATACAAGATCTTCATCTTTTATTTATTTTTTCAATTCAAACATGAGATGCGAGATTTATTTATTCTTTTTCACATTAATGCATTAATGCTGCAGTGTAGTTTGTTCCGCCGCTTCTTCTACACATGCGCTTTGGAAGCGGTAGTAGTTATAATTAGATTTAAGTTATGTGACGTCAATAAGTGATACCTTGTATCCAATTTTGAAAATAAATCTATTCTATTCTATTCTATTCTATTACTTTCACATGAATAACCCCGCAAGCAGGATTGAAACCACTAAATATATCATATGAAACTCTTAATACGACGGAAAAGATTCCCCTTTATCGCCTTTACCATTTTTATAGTCTGTAAGATCCTAAATAACCGCACACCACGCACTCTTATTACCATTTCCATTTAATAAAGTTGGTTTTGTATGCCTAATATTATGTTGCGCAAGCACAATTTTTATTAATAATTCGTTGGTATATTTTTCAGTTCTTTTTTGTAAGGTTATTTTAATTAATTTTTTTTCAACATTCTTATTATTAAAGCCTATAAATATAACTAAGTTTGGAACAATGTTAGTACCGTATAATAAGCTGTATTAAATATCTTCCGAAATAATTGACATTTAAAGTAAAGCATTAAAAAATTTGCACCATGGAATTTTGGGGTATATTAGTTCCTTTGAAGTACGTGCTCAAATTCTATCCACGGTTCCAACGATAATGTCTAATCCACTTTAACGTTCCGTCGAAATCCAATTCATTATGGGAGTTATAGACGCATTGCAATCCTATAAAACCATACCGCTCGATAAAATGAAACATTGTTGCAAATGCGAAGGTTGAAATCAGTTGTGAGCGTCGCACGACTCGAAATCATTTATCTAAAAGCCGCTCCCTTCCTCCATCAAAACTAAATCAAGTAGGGCGAAGAACATAAACCGACCGCCCTTGCAGTAAGATAAAATGTGAAGGGAAGTTTGATTCACTATTGCGACACCACATAATAAAATAAAGAGAACGCAGATGGCCAGTCTTCCAACCGTCTAATACCTACAAAATATATTTTTGCTTTATCTGTGCTATAGGTACGTACCTACGTTGACTTATCGAGTCCAAATAAGAATAGACCTTATTTGTCTGTTTTGAGAAATAGATTGATATGAATTGCTAGCGGCTGCGAAATAGACTAAGTAAACTATTTATAACAGTTAAACCTGAGGCTCTGTTTACTTCACCAGTCGTGAAAATATGATATACGTATGTTATTTATTTAATGAATTGATATGCATTCTTATTTCTTTTATGTTTACTTTTGCACAGTATTATATTAAAATGTCATAAATGTACCCTTTTGCACATTGTTTATTTTGAGAGCACACGTAGGAAACACGGTCCGCCTCCAGCCCTGTAACGACGTCTTCATATAAGGATATCTCTCTATTTGACTACGACTCATATCAGAGAGTGGAGGGCACTAGTAGCACATTTATTGGAAAAGTTCTACCTACTTTTATAAGACGGAACATTTATTATTTGCATCACTTCAAAGGCAAAATAAGGTCAATGTTAATTAACTTTGAAAATTTACATTAACGTTAATTAGTAGTTAATTTGGTAAATAGAAAGAATTTTTTTTTTTATTTTTCAGAATTTAGGTGATGATGCCTAAGCCTAAATAACTTATTTAAGGTTTAATTACTTTATAAACTGTGACTTTTTGTTTCAACGCGTCAACCCTAATTTTACAAGTCTACGAGGGCAATAGGCTTTTGAGTAATACCGTAAAACTTTATAATGATATTTAAGATTATTATCTGTTGCTAACGATATTGAGAATTTTAAGTCGTAACTGTTTTTGGTTATTTCTTAATTATTTAATCTGCTATTAGATTTGAAATTAGAAGTGGGAGCTGGGCTTTGTAAAAACCATTTCAGGAGGTCTTGGCGGACAAATATCGTCGGAGAAGTGATGAACCTACGTTCATCTTGAGATAAGCGAGGGGCGGGGTGCGGGCGGCGCGGTCGGCATCTGGCCCGGTAATTAAGCGCATCTGCCTACGCTCAATTTTGAAACGCGCTGGATGAGAGTTGCCCCGCGCCCTCGGTCCATTCAGGGTACGAGCAAATTGCTAAACTTTCAATTAAAGAGTTGTTATTCAAACCGCTCCCGGTTCCTCAACGGAATTACATTTTATTTCACAACGAAAACTCTCATAGCTACTTGGTTCAGCACTTCCGAGTTTTACGATTTCTCAAACGGTCCGAAAAGAAATTTCGGACATATTCCAACTTAATATTATAAATACGATACGAATAATAATGATTTATTAATTGGTGCCTTCTCACTATAGTTACTATTTGTTTTATCTCTATTAAATTTATTTGAGCGCATAAGCTACATAATATAAGCACTAGCGAGATCCTCCGCCCGCGTAAGTAAAAAAGTGGGAATTTTGGGAAATCTTCTCTTACCCCACCGTAGACCACAAAAAGAACGTCAACGCCAAATTTCAAGTCTCTAGACCTCAAGACCCAGACTCAACCAGCGGTTTGGGTTGTACAATGTACATTGATATGTCAGTCAGTCATATATTATCTTCTGGTATATAATAAATAGATTATTTTACAACTGCGATAAAGGCAGTCTGTTATTTGGACGATAATTGTATCCTGAAATTGAAAAGCTGCTACGTTTTGTAAAAAAGTATTTTATTTCCTTCTTATCTTCAATCGATTGGGCGTTTACGGCTTCATACAGGAAATATTTATAACTCTGACGTTCTTACATGAATATGTCATGAGGATTGGAAATTTCACAGTTAAATCTCACTTAAATATAAACGACAAATAAAACCAATTATAGGTATAAATTTTAGTTTAAGTATGTTGCAAGGTCGTCTACAAAAAAATCGCATTTCTTTTTTCTTTCATTCTTTTTTAAATCCCTCTTTTTCAGAAACAAAACAATTTCAGTTTAAATTGTAAATGATATTAATTCAATAAGCGAAACATTTTTGAACATTGTTTCAGCAAATTTAATATTTGAGTATATTTCGATGAGACCGCAAACCACTTCACCGTGTGCGAGTCACGACACGACCGCTTCTGAAAGGTATTTTATTTATTGGTGTTAAGTAACTTAAGTTTGAAAATGGCTATACGATATAACCATTTTCAAACTTAAGAACCGTGAGAAATTTATCTATTCCACTAGACGCTAAAAATAAGTCTTTTTCAGGATGTTCATGCACTTCAAATTCAAGGTCTGAAGGTTATTATCAAAAACTAGTGGCAGTAATTCCGATAATTACCAATTTTTTTTATTTAAAAATATTTTGTACAAGTATTATCGATTCAAGGGGTTAGTGTGTTTAACACGTCCATGAATATTTAAGATATGGAATTGAAATTTAAAAATAATAATAAATTCGTAATTTCAGTTTAAGAGAATTTCAATTAAGTTGTTTGTTAACTGCCTGTGGTGTTCTAGCTACTGGAGATTTACACTTTTCATTATGATATTATCTGTAAATTAATGATTTAATCAAAACAATTCCTTAGCCTCTTACACTTGCCTCAAATTTTAATTAGTATCGGTTTAGAGGTTATCAGTGCGTGTGTACAAATACGAAATACTCATGCCAAAGTCAGTTGGCAAGATTTTCACCAGTAAAAAAGTATCTTCTTGTAGTTTTCTAAATCAAGGACGTTCTAGTGTAAGTTGAGGTGAAGAGTGCCTACCTACTCTAAACCTACAAGCCTTCAAAGAATCATGAATGTAGATGAAGTGAAATATGTAGGTAATTATCTGTCTAGCTCTCCTAGGAATAGATATGATTTTATGTATGTAATTTCTTGTTTGTTGTTTATTATCGTGTGTAGATTTCAAAGCAAAACAAGAAAATAGCTAAAATAACTTGAGAACTTGGGATGCTAGAAACCTTTCACTTTATGGCTCTAAATTCCATTAGGTCATCCAGATGAATGTAGCCTTTTTGTTTCTGGCAGTGTCTACCCCGTAAAGGAAAAAAACGTGATATACGTATGGCATTTTGTTCCAGATTCAACTGAGTGCTTGTCGTTTTCGGCTCGATGTGCGTCCGGAGTGCGAGGAGGGAGCATGCTGGTGCCCCTCTTGATACTTAGCACCGCCCTCGCGGCAGCCAACACCGGGAAACACGGTATGTATTGTAGTGCAAGCACAAGTAACAACACTGGCGGAACTCATAAGAAAACATATACTTGTAAATAAAGAGAACAATAGGTATGTCGTTACTTTTAATGTATTATGACGAGAGAACTAGGTGTTCCATTAGCTAGAATAGTAGGTATTAGATTTACCATCTGAAGCTGTAGGCAACCTTCATGGTATATATAGCAACGGTTGCCATGATGTTGTTTTGTGAGGGATATGTCAAAAATAAATTTTATTGTTACATGTTCTTAAGATATACGTTGAATAATATAGACATTTTATACTGATTATTTTTTCCTCTTTTCTCCTTATTTCTTATGTAGGAATAACTAACTTTTATAACTATACTTCCTACAAAGCCATAAATAATATTTTTAAATTCGTGCGATGTCAACATTCCGTTAGTTTACTATTCTTGCGCATTCAAATGAAGTTTACTTCCACTATCACTGCAAATGTATTCCACAGTTAAATAAAGTTTTCTCACAACATTACTTAATTAGTCAATCAAGTATTAGTTAATCAACATCTAAGAAAGACAAAGACACACCTACACAGATGTGTAGGTAGGTCCTTTATAAGTAACACAACTCTTCACATAACGCGTCCGATTACCCTACACTATGGCACTCAACGTTCTCTGAGCGAAACGTCAAGTGCGCAGCTTGCACTTGCATTGCCGGCACTTACTCTAGTCGTAACAAATTAAAGATTATTTGTATAGGAAGCCGGTTCAAGAAACCCCACGCCACGAAAGTCTGATTCAAGAAGCATTCTCCAAAGTAGATTTTCCGACGACAGATTGTTCAATCTGATTGAAGCTCAGTTAACTGTGTGTGTAATCAATTAAATTTATTTAAACTACATGGATAATACTGCTAAAAATGATAAAGATGATGTTGAATATAATTATAATAAAGTTTCTGGTCAAGTCTTGTTTGACACTATCAATATAGCCTATTATATTACACTTCTAGGTATAGCAGGACACAGTGTTTACTAAATGAAAACACAACTATGACAGATTTCATTACAGTCATGATGTTATTTCTGTATCTTCGATATTACGTGCATACTCAGGCAAACGACTACAGCGATGTCACCGTGCAGATGATGTTCTATGCGAAATGTCACATTATACACAACAAGCATTAACTCGCAAGCCCGCATTAAGTCATTCATAATAACTTATGCAAACTTTAGTAATAACAAAAGCTTTATGTACCACTAACCGCTAGGTATACACCAGGCATCGCTAAAGTACAATTTTTGGGGAACTAAATTCTAAATTTCCATATTTCTTTCGCCGCTACATATGAACCGAATGATAAGTGTAGTCTATTTCTTCAAGAACTGAAACAAATTTAAATAAATAAAGCGAAATAGAGTTACACATATAATAATGAGTTGGTAGTTTAAACTAAATGACATTTCAAGGGCCTTTATCTTTATATCAGTATATAAATAATGGACTGTAGTTACTTTGGACATGTTGAAGGCCTTGTGAGTTATTGGTACGATGTTTGTACAATTATTGGTTTTACATTTTCAATTAAGTCTGGGCAGTCAAAAATAAAATAATTTCTTATTCTCATTGTACACACGTACCTCCACCGCAAGCAACTGTCTCAGAATACCTAAGGCTTGTTTAAGTTCAGCCATTTATAGCAGAGTTCGACTATGCTTATACTAGCTTTTCGCCGTGACTTCTTCTTCGACCTTTATTTCTTCTATAACAACAAACGTTACCCTTTTCCACTCTAAACGTGACGTCAGCACAGTATTTTGGTCAAATTATTGTACCTGACACTTCCCCATTTAGAAAACAGATTCACGAGCAACAAAATTTTACAAATTGAGTCACAAACAGAATTGTTTTGAAAGAACTGAATTGTTTTCGTTAATAATCCTGAAGATAATTCAATTCTTATAACCATCTCGAGATTCAAACAGTCAAACTCCAGCTTTGTTTGAAAATAATAAGAATACAGAGTTGGTAAGTTGAAAAATTTTGGCGCTTAATTTACATAAACCTCACCGAGCCCTGTTCACTTTTTGATACTTTTCTTTTTCATCTTATGCCTCACAACATTTCTCCTCACCCATTTCATTAAAATATTATATACTTAACTTATTTTTCAAGCAAAGTATGGCATCGTAAATTGCTGGCGTTTCCACGGAAAAGCACGCGTTGTATTGAACTTATATTTTTCTGTAATCCTAATCTGCCGGGATAACTAGAAAGACGGAAATTCTAGGAGGAACAATCTTTTATTCAATGGGGATTTTATTTAACTTTCTTCCCTATTCCCATCCCTTAAAGTTAAGATGTGCGTTGGGTGTATTGCATAAAAAATTGCAGTTGTTTATTTTTTTTCGACAAAACAAAGTAAAAAAAATATGATTAAATAGTAGTAGGCAATCTTAATTGATTACATATAGGTATTAGATAATAGGTTGTAGTTATAAATTGAAGCTCAAGTGTTAAATCCCTATTTTTGTCGACATTTTCCTCGTTTCCCGAAAATTAAGCCAAATCCTTCGCTGTCTATACTTACTGTAAGGGCGTTATCACATTATTAAAGTGGTGTTTTTAGACATACATATTTTCAATTCAGGTGATTTCTGAACATTGAGGCATAATTATGTATTTTCAACACACAACCATAATAGCAATCGGAACCATAAAGAACTGCGGAATTTCTATTTATAAAATTACTTAATCAAGGCGTGGGCAACTGAAACTGAAGCCCTTCACTAGTTTAAATTAAAAAATCGGTTAAGAATAATATTAAATGATGAAAATCGTAAAATATCTTATGTGCTGTATGGTTCCCGGCACTTTACAATTGGACCACGCCGCGCATTCACCTCATGCAGTCTTCCATGCTGGCTTCAAGGGTACTAATAAACTTGAAATTCTTTGTTCAGATGATGGGCTGGCAGCCTTCACTATTTGAATCGTGGCCTTTCAGTCTTTTCGAAACCGTTGGCTCTGGTCTATCCCTTAAGGAATAAAGATGTTATTTACTTTATGTATGTACCTATGTAGTAGCATATATGATCAAGTAACAACCGACTCTGCCTGTACCGTAAAGTATAATAAAGTCCGCTACACGAACGAACAAGAAAAACGAACAAGCAAAGATTATAGAGAGAGAGACCCACAATAGTTTATGACTGGGAGATAGATTATAGTATTAGTTATGTAACGTGTTGTTACTCAACTTAACACAACAACTTAATTTATTTGACGTCAACCAATGTTGTTAAACCCTACGTTTTGACAATTATTAAGCGATATGAAGTATCCTATAATAATGAATAAAAATTTTAAATTTATTAATTTTGACTCCTTAGGTCCCAACGAAAGATTTTTATTACCGAGATTTCCATCAATGCTGAGTTGGATCACTATTCAAAACAAAATCTGTAATCATAATATTAGTTACTTTCTTCTTTTCATGTCTAAATCTTTTACAAATTTAATTCGTTATATTAAAGACTAGTGCAATATCGCCCTAAGGAGAACATGTGTTATGTCAGCGTGATCCCGTCAGAACAAACACGCGGGTGATCTACACTTCGCCGGAGACACTAATCCCCAATTTCCCACGACTTGTAACTCGTGCCATTTATTTTCCGTTTCTTTTTTTAACTCCTTAATAGGTATATAAATTATATTTCTACTAAACTATACCAGCAGCTTCGCCCGCGCGAATTTAGCGCCATCAACACTCCGGATTTTAGCGTCACCTACAAAAGAATACAAGTTTTTCTCAATTGCACGAGAACTTTAGTTTTTATCGGGATGAAAGGTACACTACGTCTTCCTCTACACTTTAACTTATATATAAGTAAAAATTAAGGAAGATAAGTTAAGTAGATAACCTGACCCATATTGGATCGATTATGGTTACACAACCAGTTGCCCGAATGAACGAGTTTCCTCACGATGTTTTCCCGTACCGTAAGAGCATCGGTTAGTATTAAAACAAATGAACATTAACTTTGAAAACAGTCATTGGTACATGGCCATGTTGAGATTCGAACCTGTGCCTTTATGCGCGTCACACATTTTAACTGGGCACCTTATCGATTCGACCGCCGTCGCTTAATTACCGCTAAAAACGATATCTGGATAATATAATTGTTAGCTTTTAATCAGCTACCAATATGATATTAAGTTTGCTCCTTTGACTAATTTTAACATTGAGAGACAAAACAAAACATAGGTATATGAACATTGAAAATGTTAATTACGCATCTGCCAATTTGATCGCTCACTGACAGTCATTTGGAGGTGTCGATTGGTTGACATCACAAATTGACGAATGTGCGATTACTGTTAAAGGTCCATAATGTTGCACGAGGATTAAAATAAAAAGGTATGTTGACAGTTCTTCTACTAATTTATAATTAAAACATTCATCCTCAATTTTGGCATCAATACCAAAAATAAAACATCTATTTTATATTAGCATTTAATTATGTAATAATACTAGGATATAAAATCATCAGCGAAAGTTCTACCAAACCTCCAAAAATTCTATACATTTCGATTACTTATTTTATTACTTTTTTCAAGTTCTATTTTTAAATGGTCATCATAACAAATTTAGTGGTTACAGCTTTTTATCTTTCAATGATTTCTTATGGAAAACACTGCTCCCGTGAAACTCCGTGAGTAAAACTAGTTTGATAATGATTTTTTAAACTTTGATATATTTGGAAGGCTCTCGTACTTATCTATCGTCCTGCAAATTATTACCGTGATTAAACTTGTTTCCACATGAATATTAATTGAACTATTATAACATTATTCTAAACGTAATTGTATATTCGCTTGACAGCCAAATGATTCATTGAACTGTGGAATGATAAGCAATTCTGATAGCGAATATATCCAATGTTACAAACTGTAGGTAAGTATGGTAATATATAGATATATAAGTAAACAGAAACATAGAGTACTTAATATCTTTTAGAAGATAAAAATTGCATGAGATGCTATCCAAGAGTTAAAGAATATCGGTCTGTGACTATTGAATTACTATTACAAAACAAGATATTACGACAGCTACTAACTAAACGAAGACTATCTGACTAAAGTAGAGGAAGCAATAATAATAGAAATAATGAGTATTTAGAAAAGGTAAAATTGAAACACATCAAATCATAGGGAATAATAGAAAAAAAAACTTTCAGATTAAAAATTTTATTGTTTGCATTCATATTACTGTGGTTTTAGAATATATGTACGGTAGTAATTAACTATACGCATATCTATGCATAATATTTGGACTATATTATGTATATGACACAGACATATATTCTAAACAGCCTAAATACCACTACCACATGTATACCTAAATATAAGTAGCTAAGGAACAATTTGATTTATGATTGAATTGTTCTTCTATCAATTTACATCAAAAGCGATTTTAATTGACACAATTGGGTTATATCGTAGGTAGCAGAGACATTTCAACTTTGAACAAGAAAACAATAGATTTTTCGTATTCAATCAATTCGAAATTTGTCGGTGAAATGGAACATTACAAAGAAACTGAAAATAAGAAATATCCAGTGAGCATTGCCTTTGTGAACTTAGAACTGAATCCCTGGAGGTTTATGTCTTTTCGGATCAGGCGGCTTACCGGAGGACGCGCGAAGAAAACTCCTTTCGTTCATAAATATTTACTTTATGAAATAACGCGCCTCGAGCTCGGCTCAGTTTCACACTTGGCTTGGAATCAGGTGATAACTATCGAAAAGAAAAATAATATTTGCACTAATATTACTGCTATATTCCAACCTATTTGTTACTCATATCAAATTTTCTCCCACTCATCTTTGTGATATATTCTAACGTTATTTAAAACAATGTTACATTATTTTTACAAAACCACATGTGTATATCGTTTTAGGAGATTGGAAAAATAATAAATCAATCTCTAGCGCACTTTGGTAATAGATGCGGGACCATTTTGCCACCCTCGCAATTTTTTGGAGTACGTAATCTTTTCAAGTAATGTTTCGGAAGTGGAGATAGTATTTAGGGGTGGCACTTGACAATGCGTCTAACCAAATATAGGGAAGCGTTATAGCAATAGAGATAGGAATGGACGCATTAGCGACACAATGATGTATTCAAAATAACACAACAGAAAAAGTTTTATTGCTATCGTATATCATTTAATGTATCAATGTTTTTTATAAAGGGAGCACACACAATATACCATTCAATATGTGAAGTTACAAAAAGGTTTAATTGTTGAAAAAACCTCAAATCTTATTCTTAAATTGTTTATGAAGCCTTAGTTAAATTATTTCAGTATTCACGAGCAAAGAATGATTGTTCAAAATATATTGAATGCACAATGTTATTCAAGATACATTTCCAATCGATTGGACTATTTTGCGAGCAGTTCACACCCGGAATTAAAATTTGCCGAGTGGAAATAATTAACCAATTATGACCATGCGCTGAGTTGTATTCATCGGTTGAGAGTACCGGTGTGTGTAACTCTACACTGTACATTACTGCACTACAATTGGCATCATATCGACCATCGCTCGTGAAAAGTTACTCCAATTATAGAAATCGATGACGCGCGAACTAGCCGCGCGAGTGAGTTTGACAACCGCTGTCAGTTTAAAATTCAATATGCGTTATGGTGCAATTCAGATGCGGTTATTATAAACAGCGCCGGAATATTGATGGTCGTTGTTGATTTATATTGAAAATTTTCAGTGTGCGTGTCGTAACTGAACCCTTTATGTAGTAGGTACTTGTTCTAACCAATTAACGAATTTATCTTTCTTTGAACAACGAAGTAATTATAAATCAATCACTTAATATATTTTTTGCTCGCCGTGCTTTTAAGTAATTAACCAATGTCCAAATAACCTTTTTTCTGTTCATAATTTTTTTCATTATTTATAATTTGGTCATCATTCACACGCTAAGTCGTTCGACCCTTGATTTTCTCTTCGGCAAACTAAACTAAAACTCTGTGTCAAGACATTAGTATCAGGACAGACAGTATATGACCGTGATATCTTTTACTGACTAATTAATGTTAACGGATATTGTATCATTTCAAACTCAACTTCAAAATTTTATACACATACGCTTAATTGGTATTAACCTTTCCGAATCAATCTTAATATCGATCGCGAGTTAATTACGCGTAAATACAAAGTAATCTGAACAGTTAGTACTTAATATACTTACAAATGAACATTTGATATAAGTGGATGGTGTAACCATGATCGATCCAATACGGATTAAATTCTTCTGCAAAGATTAAGGACGCAGATAGGAGCCGCTTCGGTTAAAAACCTGACTCACCCAATTCAGGATCCATGGTCAAAGGCATACCCCAGGCTCCTCTTCAGAAAGGAGGGGATGCAACTGGTAGTAAAGCAAGGGGGAAGAAGACTTAAACATATTTATAAATTTTAGTTATAATGCATAAATGGGCACTAAATGCCACTACGAATTTTATAAATTAAATACAATAAAAGGAATTCTCTAGTTCTGTTCAGATACTGTTATTTAACAATTGTTATTATACCAAATGTAGAGATTAGTTTCAATAGAGATCCAGAATGAGGAGAGATCATTAAAAACTTCCCAGGCATGTTAGTGTCGAATAAGCAATGAACCGTAAGAACTTTGCTAAATCTCTACACTGTAAAGTAACACTTAAAAAAAGTTCTTTAAAACTTTATTTTTGCATTTAAGAGTTACTTCATGCCGCCTACGTCATTATAAAATAATCTGCCAATCATACTCTCATGAATTCACTTAATATTATATCTGTGCATTAATATATTTCAGTCCGTAAAGTAAAACTAAAATGTGTGTGTGATTTATTTTATTTTTTGTCGTCTCTTGCCAGTGTTGTTGTCATAATGAGGCAGACATACTGAATAATTATTCCACACCAAAAACTAGGTTTGATACTTTCTGACTGAGTTTTTTATTTACTTTGACGACTAGGGAATTAAAGAATCAGCCACCTTTTATGGTCTTCTCAAAAATGACAAGTCAAACCTAAGCGGACGAGCTTGCACTTGCATGAATAAATGGATGAACATTGATAATAATGAAAATAATGTATGAATAGTGACGGACATTTATAATTTCAAAAATGTAATAAAGTTACAATCTAAAAAGGCAAATATTTCCATCAATTAAAAATTAATGTTAAAATAAAGAAAATTCAGACAAAATACGTTTCACCGTTACAACCAATCATAAGCAGTGATTGTTCTACCGAAACAAGTGAACCGGCAAATTTCTGGAAATCTTCATGAAAGTTATAAAAACGAACTCTCATCATAATAACTTGACGTCTGTTTCCTTCAGACATTCTATTCATCAAATGTTTTTATCTTTTATTAAATACCTATTCCTATTCTTACATTCGACAGGATTTTTAGTTTAGTTAAAAGATAAAAATACTTTGTATATTCAACAGCTTTTATTGATAGGCCAAAGTAGTATTAAAATTTTGTGTTAATGATGCAAAGAAAGTTTATAAATCATCCTGGGGCAAAAATATATTTTTTGTGAGTATGTATGTTTGTGTTTATGATAACTTGAGCCACGGGAATCAAATTTTTACATATTCACAATTTAAAAAACAAATTATTTACGACATCCAAGTTCGCGGCAAACTAGTATAATTTATCAAATTTAATTTTTGATTATTGAAACTGCTTTTACAGAACATATATGCTATAAATTGCATACTGTTTTCGTACAATAGGTACAATGTACATATATTGAATACAGTAACTAAGCATATCGATAACCTCAAAAATTGCCACATACCTAACAGGGTCCAATCAAAGAACTATTAGAACAATCGCTAATAACATACAAAGCGCGGACACAAATTGTTCTGTTATTATTGCCTAATGCCACCATATGCCGCCTGATATTAGAGAATGTATGTTTTCTTTGTACGTATGTGAGAATGAAACAGAAATGTAACAATAAAAAAAAATTCAATAATTATGCGGAACATTTGGAGTAAACGACCAGGTACGGACGCGAGGGCAACGCGATTTTCCTCAATTTTCATTATTTCTATTTTAAGCTTTGTAATAATTGGCTGGAAAATGAACAATGGGGAATATTTTTAGCCATTTATAATGAACAACATAGGTATTTATATTTCATGTCCGAATATTGATATTGTAACATATAAGTTCGCAAATTTAGAGAGAAACACCCGCTGATACCTTTCTTCTTCCTCCTGGCTATAGTCCCAGTTATCCTCACTACTCAGGAGAGGTATGCTCTTGACCATGTATCCTGTATCGGTGAGTTAGGGTTTTACACTGATAAATTCGGTACCTTTCCGAATCGACCACAGACACCTTTCACCTGCTGATAATATATATACTTTTTACTTCTAACATATGTAGATCTGTTCATTATTTGTGTTCACTCAAGAATCTTTTGTAAGTACTTGTTAAGATCTTATTGTTTCACTCGGTCGTTAGTTATGTATTTCTAGACACCTAACCTTACATGATCACTTCCCATAACTAATGATACACTAACTTGGCTCGCATTTACATGCAAGTTTCAATCCACTCGTACTGAAAATAGCCTCAAAAGTCTGGAACCCACGATACGCAACTAGTTGGTATATTCCTATAAATAAATAAAAGTCATTCATTTGTTTTCCTTTTAATAATTAATAAAACCTAGGATGCTGAAGACCAACAAACGAAGTAAAAAACACTCCGGGCTGAAGCAAAGCGGCGGAGGAGCAACAAGCGAAGTTGAGAGAGAGATTTGAGTACCTACGTATGTATAAATTCCGAAAAAATTAAACATTTTAAATGAAAAAGGATTCATGCAAAAATGAACGTCATGAACCAAGCCATTAAATTTACAAAAAGTCCATATAATTCAAATGCACGTTTCTATAAATACGGTTTTCGTTTTAAAAATATGAAGAAAATGGAGATTATCTCTGACACTAATTAAAACTTTGAGCCGTGGAAACTCAAAGATATGGCCTCCTCCTGGGCGCAGCTCGCTTCACTTTAATTGCGCACCCTGGCATCGTTTACATTTATTACCAATGAAAAAGTCTTCACTTTCATATTGCGTCTTGGGTCAAGGTATTAAGAAAGCCGAATATTTTTTGTTTGTTTGGCATTGTAGTTATTAATGAATCAATAAATATTAGTAACAAAACGGGCCAAAATATGGAAATAGCATTATAAATATCTTTTTAAGAGCGTCGGTAGTCGAATCGGTAAAGTGCTTGGTTAAAATGCATGTGGCGCAAAACAAAAGACAGGAGGAAGAAGAATAACATTGATAATATCTTTGCAGTTAAATAATACACATTACTATTTTAAAGTTTTTAATTTAGTAGCTTAGCTTAGTTAACGAAAGACAGCTGATGCTAGAAATTAGTGTTGGGTTATCTCATATGTGATGTTCTACAGAGTAGCAGGCATGTTTAAGATACCTATACGTCGGAAAGGCTGTGAGCAGGAAAAGAGTGTCTACAGATGGCTGGTGCGAATTGTAAAATCTAATATTGGTATAGGTACTGTACCAACCCCACTTTAATGAGTGGGGATAAGATATCCAAACAGAAGTGTTTCATAGATTTCATAAAGATTTAAATGTTCATTTATTTAATTTGAATTCCTTTTATTAGTAAAGATAATAATTGCCTCAATACCCCGAACTTAAAATAAGTTACACAATTATAACTTACAGCCGATAACGGTTAAGGTGTAGTCTCTGCCTACCCCTCCGGGAAAAAGCAGCGATTTTATATAATGAACGATTACATAAAACAATTGTTTTTATCTTTAAAACCAGTCTGAAAGGCAGTTTAGGGAAGGGAAAGTGGGCGGTGTACTCGGCAAACAAAACGGAACAGAAGGTTTAATCTCTATGCGGTACAAATACCTCGTTATGTAAATTGAATCTCTTGCAAATTTGAATCGCTTTCATAAGCCAATTCTCTCTGAATAAAAACAATAGGATACACTTTTAACATTTTAAATATTTCTTGAGGAGGAAATTTATCTCGGCTCATTAATTATTCAACTGTGTATTGAGATAAGGATGTCGTTTCCATTAATTTTATAAAATGTAACCAAAGTTTGCAAGTTTTGTTTAAGAAATGTTAACAACCAACAATAAAAGCACTTGTACACGTCCTGGCCACAATCTTTGGGTTGAAAGTCAAAAAGATGTTGTTTACAAGTTGTTCATATTATAAGGAATTCATCATCAAAGGCTAAATATACTTAATCTTTGTTCCGTTGCTATAATCCGAAACAAATATATGCCTATAGCACTTTTGGATAATTAGGTTTCTAATGGTAAAATAATTTTTGAAATAGGTTTAGTAGTTTTTGAGTTTATTCGTTACAAACATACAAAAATACAAATCCTTTCTCTTTATCAATAGTGTCGATTGTAACAATTATTCATAATTTTGGTAATATATTACCTAGTATACCTTTTTTAATTGGTACCGTGTAGTTCCCGGCACCAATAAAAAAAAAAAAACAGAATAAGACCATACTATCTCGTTCCCATGGATGTCGTAAAAGGCGACTAAGGGTTATGCTTATAAACTTGGGATTCTTCTTTGAGGCGATAGGCTAGCAACCTGTCACTATTTAAATCTCAATTATATTCTTAAGCCAAACAGCTGAACGTTGAAAGACTGTTGGCTCTGTCTACCCCGCAAGGGATATCTATATATAGACGTGATTATATATATGTATGTTACCTACTTTAACTTGACATATGTATTGTTCAATAAAAAGACATGTAAAATAGCTATGCCAAAGCAATACTTGTCTATTTATATATTTTTTTCTGTGTTGCTGCCTCATCAACCTGTGCACAATGTCTATTCACGAAGCACAGAAAATTGACACTATTCATACGGCGAATAGGCAGATCAAATGCCTGTTAAATGCTCCGAGATAGGTTCTAGCACATCGCCAAAAAAGAGAATCCGAAGTTCAACAACTTTGCTTATCATTATTTCATTAATTTTTAAAATATGACTTGAACCTTTCCACAAATTCTACATATTTACTAAGACTTCGACCGCCTATTGTCAATTTCTGAGGAAACTCAATAATCGACTGTGGCCTTTGTAACCATTAATTAGATCTTTATTGACTAAGAATTATATGTTTCATTCAAAACGAGACATTAAGGTTTGGGAGGAGAACATATTACGTATCTTCCTGCGATCCTCCGAGATAGGTCCTTCTCAAAGTTGGACCTACCTAAAGCAACCGTTTGTCCTAGGTAATCGTCGACAACTTCGAAGATCGAGTTTCCCACTGCTACTGAGATGGGCGCTACATGCTATATTATACAATAGCTGATATTCCAACAACGAAGAAAGCCTGCACATTTTAGTGGTTATGTAACCAAAATACAAACTGGGTTAGATCTCCTTGACGAGTTAGGTACGTTAGTTAGACAGAAGTCAGAACTACTAAACTAACTTGAAATATATTTAGTGAACAAAAAGAGCAATGTTACCAAATACAATTTAAAATTTTCCATATATACATAAATATAATCATGTCTCCATCCTTTAGGGGAAGACAGAGCTAGCAGTCTCGATAAGATCGGAATGCACTGGCAGGTTGTCAGCCATTCGCCTAAAAGAAGAATCCCAAGTTTGCCTTGATTTATATATTTTTATCTACTTCTTGAATTTCATACTGTAAGCTTCTATTGATATTAAATTCATTATATTTTCCCATTTAACTAAATGATTGCGTTCAATTCTTTCAACAAAAATGTTTCTTACTTTCTTTCAATATAACGCACAGAATCAAATCGTTTCTGAAGATAACAATATATTTTGCGAAGCGAATACATCTTCGTAGAGTTACATATATGACATTCCATACAGTATTCAAGTTCGTTCAGTCCCTGTTGTCCTCCGAACCCCATTATATCCGAACGATCATCAAAATTTTACGTCCATTTCGGGTACTTCTGCGGGACGTAATATCTGATTCTAGTTATCCTTTGGGCATCCCGCTTCGTATATTCGAACGGCGATAATTCACGAGCCAAAGGTCAAGGATTACCTGTAATTTTATGAGAATGCTCGAGTTGTAGTGACAGTTTAGAACGTACTTACATTAAATAAGGTCATAATATATTATAAATCCAGTTAACCCCTTAAAATTTAAAATTATGTTTGTTTTCTAAACTGCTATAGTTTATTCTATTAATTTCCCATCTTGTGGCATGATTTGGGGTACTTTTTATTATAACTTAATTTGTATATTTCCACTTAGTTTATTACTCAACATGTTTTTAACCCAAAAAAAATTTTCACGGATAGTTAATCAAAAATAACTGATTGTACTTATAACAATTTAAAAGAATCTTAACATTAAATGTGTTACTAAATAAAGTTCATAAATAATGCTATAACACTTTGTCAATATCTCTTCTTTCGAAACTGTTTCTGAGTTAATCTTTCTACAATATCCTTTATGAAAGCGCTTCTGAGCTCATTAATCATTATCTCATTATGCTGTTTAACTGAACACAGTTTAATAAGACATCGCAACAAATATTTTAATTAGAGAGCTTAAGCCATGTTCAGAAATGGGTGCTTAAACTTACTGACGGGAGTCAGGGCACCCTGATTACAGACAGAAGGAAATGTGATAAGAAATAATCCACTACTTTGTTCAGTTCAATCTCCTGAGCGGTTTTAAATATGTTACGATAGAGCGAGTTCCCGATAATAATCCGAAAAACATTTTTACGAGAGCAAAATAATGTTCATAAGTCAACATTCAACAATCAACAACGCTTCATTAAAAATTAATACCATGTCCTCACAAACCATATATGAATCACATATCGAATATACTAACTCATTTAATATCTCACTAACAACATTTATTTTAATCATTATCATCACATTGATTACAGTCTGTATGTAGGTATATAGCGTGATCTCTGCACAACTTTCGAATAATACATATTTTCTTCTATTTTTTCGCATTTACGTCGAAGTTATCATTCCATACTGCTCTCGCAGGCATCAACTTCTGGATGGCTTTAAATACTTAAAAGATAGATTAGCTACCATCCAAAAAAGAAATTTATATACAGCAATTTTATTAAAATTTAATCACAGTTGCTACATCTGCCGTTCTCCGTGATCCTAGTAGGCTGAAGACGCGGCCTCATTCCGCTTAATCCCGCCAGCACCCGATGAATGGACATAATTTTCTGTACTTGACACCGGTGTCTCGCTCATTGTGCAACTCAACTACTGTTTTGTTCCTTTTTATTACTGTCACTCGTTAATGTGTCTTGTTCCAGTTCCAGCAAAACAATACAGCACTTTAGATTAAAACTGTATATTTATGAGGGCAAACGTTTAGCGTGGGAGTAAATTTTTGTAACAAAAGTTTTTTGCGTGACTCTTTCACGTTAACAAATGTAGATACGCATATCACGTCTTGATTCCTTATGGGGTAGACAGAAACAGAATTCTCAAAAATAGTTTTACCACATATAGCTAATGAGCTTAATGATGGAATTGAGATTGAGGTTGTCAGCCCATTGCCTAAAAGAAGAATCTCAAGTTAAGTATTTCTGTTGTTTGATTTTATATCTGCATGGGAAGTAACACTATGTTTTCTCTTCGCTACCATACCAGCATAGAAGCCTACATTAATCAAAATCTAAATATATTAAAAAAGACACAGACTGACTGATATATAAACGCACAGCCTACCTAACCGCTAGGTACCAAATTTGAAATATTCGCTTGCTTCCCACGGGAACCTAAATTAACGGGAATACACGCTTAACGGGGTGAAACCGTGGGCATACTTCTGTTAAGTATGTACAGTATATACTTATCTACTATATTCATGTTATGTGATATATTCTCTGTTGATAAAACGCTAATGTTCGTAGGATGAGTTTATCGCCTCCCCCGGACGGCATTAATGACGTAACGACATTTGATTTATCATGAATGTTTATGTGTCCACACTAACATCTCCATCAGTATTCTTAATGATTATTAGTGTTACTATAGACAATGGAAGTGTCAAGATTTATCGCCCGATTACTGGCGACGTTGGTTTTGGAAGAAAATAAGTGCAAGCTGTTAGGTTGAATGCGATAGATTAATATATATGTGAAGTAACTGTGTTAGTGTTACCGTAACGCAATTGTATATACAAAAACATATAGTTAGCAAAGATTGAAACAACTTATAAATAGGTATATATTTCTAGAAACGCTGTATGTTAATATCAATAATTTGAACGATAAAATTTTGCGTTCAAAGTACAAATTGCTGGCCTCAGTTGTACTCAGTTGTAGCGTGTGGGCATGTAGAAAATAATCATGATGAATCATTAGGAGAACCATCACTACGTAGGGACTGGTTCACAAGGCTCTGTGATACCGAAAACTATTCTTGCTTTTGGCTGGCCATCACTTTAACTAGTAGGTCGCTATGATACGTTTCGGGCAGCTTTTATTTGTCATTCTCTATTTTTATCTTTATTTACATTTTCAAAGATTCTATTTTCATAAAAGTAATGGTAAATGCCAGTTAAAACAATGTTGGTGTTTAACTTCAGAAAATTTTGAAATAAATTCTGGCACAACTAAGACGAGCTTGGATAGTGTCCTCTGGCACTAATTAAAACTTTTGGAAAAGACAGAAAAAGGGTTGAGAAATATAGCGTTCAGCGAATAGTAATGGCATCGCGGTCTTGTTTAATAACCTCAGTTTTTCTTCCAGTGGTTTCGAATTAGAATATTAAAATCGTCGACGATTCGCAACCGCCATGTTCAATGCCTTCGTTTTTTCTGATTGAACTTTACTTTTTAAAACTGCAGGGAATAGTACGCCTTTCTTGATCTCGGGAAGGTGAAAAAGCAGATTTTATCCGAGGTAAAATTAAACTGGCCTGTATTATTTTTTGCTTTTTATTCGTGATTCCTGGATTCGAGCAGATCAGCAGCTTACGTTTTCTAAGTCGAGAAAATAAAATGTTAACCGAATATTTTCTTCTTTGAAGATGACTTTAAGTAGCTACCTATGTTACTAACATTTGATATAAATGAAATTTGACATAAATTTCCCATGATTAGATCCAGAGCTTAAATTCGTTCAAAGTACTTTTACAAATATTTTTGTACAAATAAAATTAGATAATCGTTGAATATAACAAAAAGCAGCGCACGTCTTAAACATATTTATGAAATGTTTCATAAAAAAAAATCTAACGAAATGTACACAGTTATTACGTATGGATAATCAAGACGAATAGACTCGCACTTCACCGATTTTTTTTTTGTAATGTAGAAAGGAAGTGGCGTATTAATTAATTCCCTCATCAATCATTGCCGTTTTCTCTTCAGAACCCGCCGTCATTCACAATGTAACAAGTCGACTCGCGAAAAGCAGCTTTTCTCTTACGATTTCTCGTAATTTCCTTTTTCCTAAAACTTAGTGCGTTGTGATTATTCGGTACATTTATACGTACACTCGATAAATTTATAGATATATTTATACATTTTGCTACACTTATGCGAAAACATGTAAATGGTCTAAAATAACTAAATGAGATTTTGTACAAGATATATGACTGTATGTTTTCCAAATAAAATAAAATATTTAATAGCAATTTATTATAAGAGATAACTTTTGTTTTGTTAAATAATTCCAGCCGAATTCTAGAAATACCAATATTTATGTGAAATTATATCATTGCAAAATATATCAATGCTTATTGTCCATATCAACTTCCAGCACGACAAATGATTTCCTCCCGATATCAAGTTACGTAAGTGATATAAGAATACTGGCATATAAAATACAAAGACGATAACGTATATAATGTTTATTAAAATGTGATGAATCAATTTTTAATAAACTCTTTCGTGACTGATTGATGATGAGTGAGGGACTGACATACGACACAGCCGGAACGGCTGCGTAGGAAGCTGAAATTTGGCATTTATATTCCCTGGGGACTCCAGACGAGCACTAATAAATGATTTGTAAAAATTACAGAAAAAAGGAAATCAGGCTTTGCGCTGCGTAATATTGCAATTATTATAGTACAAACGATCAAGTGTAAAGTATTACTACTTATGGGGTTGTGTAAACTACATGCGTAGGCAAACTTTTTCAGTGAATATTCGGATTTTAGGATTAATAAATAAAATCGGACAAGCCGAACATAAAACTGTAATTTTAATCAATAAACCTGTTATTTTTAAGTTATAAGAAGAGTTATAAGCAAAGATATAAGATACAGATAAAGAATACAAGGTATCACATAATAACGTCAACACAACATGTAATTAAAGTGTAGAAGAAGCGGCGGTCCAATTAAACAAGATTGTAACATCACAGAAAGGAGGAAAAATACAAAGTAGCAAATATCCAGTTTATTATTTCATAAACTATTCAATGACGATGATCCCAAAAATGACAATGTGTTCATTAAAAAAAGTTTTTATAATCGATGTCATTATTAAAATTTATGTGAGGACATACTAAATTTCTATTAATTTATTTTCATCAACAATATTTTTTCATATTATATCCAGCACACTCTGTTCTGTTCTTAAAATATCAAACGAAAACCCCTACATTTTATTATTTTTAGAAAAAATAGAACATAAGTCTCTCAAAGAGATTACGCGATTATCAGCAAGATATCTACGAACTCACTTTTTAATTCCAAATTAAGCGGGGAATTAATTTTCAAGAACAAAAAGAAAGCAGACATTTCAGACTTCATTAAAATTATTTGGCCACAACTCGATGCCGTGGAATCAACTTTTCCCATTTCTCATTTTCGTAATTTCTTTTAATTGAGGAAAATCTTTAATCTTCTGTTACAGCTAGGTATTAATCAAGAAAGTGTTTATGGATGGCTTAGTGCTGGAATTGAGATTAAAATAGTGAATAGTATTTTATTTAGTTGAATTTAATCAAATTCATTAGTAATATCATACAAACGATTGAATACATATAAAATTGCCTAGTGGTTTTTACTAAATTTCTTCAAAATATGTTATTTTTTAACACATAGTTTACATACTAATAATTGTCTAGTAATGTCAATTAAAATATTTTATTTTATGTTTTCGATTTAGTTACAGAATCACGTAAACATAAAATTTTGGAACGAAATCAAAAATTTCACAAATACATATTGTAATTTTTTTCACACTTTGTTATCCTGTTTGCTATTTTTAAGATATTTATATATAAAAATATTCCCTTCTTAGCGTGAAAATTATAAGGAAGAATTTATTTAAAAATCATTGTCGTGATGACTTAATTCAATTTGTAAGCAGATTTTCCAACAGCTTCAAACAGTTTTAAGGCGCCCGCTTAACTTTAGGCGCGAAACGTCAAATAAAGCGCGAGTCACGTTCAAGTGAGTGATATCACGTCTACGACTCATCAGTGGCTGCACGTGACGACTTTAACACAAACAGATTTCACAATACAACCAACCAAAGTTGACCTCTGAAAATAAACCGTAATTTCTTTAAAAGAGTCCTATATCCAGTGGCGATGTTAATAAATACGCAAAAGAGCAGCCCGCTGCAAAGTTTTCTTTCTAACTTTGTTATGCCATTAGAGTTCGCGTGACGGTGTGGCACTTCCCCGTGATATAATTTATTTTGACGATTTTATCTGCCGCACGGATTCTTTTTATCTCGCGAGACGTGTGGCAGATCTCATTTTACTGTGTTGGCTTTAAGTCGTATAATTTATGGACTAAGCTTTTAGAGTTTAGGTGCGTAATACACAGTAGGTATTAAGTTATTATTCATAAAAGTTAACTTGTTTGTTAAATAATAATTAAGAAGAATCGATAAGAGCGTAAATCTGAAACTGAAGCTTTTTCATACATTGTCAACTCTACCAAATGCAGTATTACGGTCGAAATTTAGGAATATGTTTAAGATAATATTGACCTGTTCAACATAACACATATTAACTTTACGTATATCATGTTTTTTTTTAATTGCTTAAAATATGATTTCACTTACAACTTTGCCTATCAAATTTCTAAATATGTGTATTTAAATTAAGGTAGCTTATAACGTTATTTCATTTCAACATAATAAAAATTCATCTCAAGATAACCGTACCGAAGTAGTCACATTTTTATTTCCCAAAGAACGTAATAACACTCAAAGTTTGAGAACAACGGCGGGAAATCGAAATAAAAGAAGTGTGGAGAGCTCGTCTTCAAGGGTTTATTACCAACCAAGGTGATGCACTCAGGCGATTTCAGGCAGGTAGTTACGTGAGTATATTATATCACTTCTGTGGTATTAAAAAAGAAAATATTGAGCCTCTTTGTACATATATAGCATTATGTTCTCTTATCTTTCCCTTTCTTTGTTTGACTACCTGGCTGCCACCAACCCACAATTAGAACTTATTATGCAATTATACCTACCTATTTTAACGTTATTTCTCAAAATTAAACCTTATATACCTATGTATTTGCAAACATTTACAACCTTGCAAAAATCCGTTTCCGTGGTAATTGTGGAAAAGTACACACATCAGCTTGTCTTATCTTCAGCTTGGGCTGTACAATGATATGTCAGTCAATCAGTTTCCTCTTCCATAAGAACATATTTAGAATTCTTATAACTCAAGCTTAAACCTAAATTTTCCTTAATGAGTTCCCACGCATTGGTTGATGTATATCATGTCAAGTTCATGTGTTTCCAAGGGAACGGTTTAATGAAGTTTTCGAATGAAATACTCATTCTTCCCCATTTCATCGGCGAAGGCTTGAAGCCTAATGCATATTTTACTAACTTTATTACACGAAAATCGTTTATTATATGCTAAAGTTTACTTGAAATGGTCGGATTATTAATGTGTACCGCGTAATAAAATTTTGCAACCTTTTACGACATACGTGCGTAAATAAAATCACGCTTTTTTCCTGTAGGGGTAGGCAGAGACTACATCTTTCTACTCGCCACTTTACAAATATGATGTCTTTCTAGAGTTCGCTCGAAACAAAAAACTTACTTAATTTCTGTTCCCGAGAAAAATCGCATCCATTTAAATTCATGAAATTCCCACTTTTAGCCCCCTAGACTACATAAGGAACTTACATGCCAAATTTCAAGTCTCCCCAGATATATCAGCCAATCAGTTAGTTAGTGCCCTTTTCTATAATAATATATGTATTTAGATCTTGGAATATTGTGGATTTTTTGTATATATTTTTGTCTGGTCTCCATAAGGATAGTCATAAAAATTGTGTTGGTAGTAAGCCCATTACTAGAAATCAGTGAATGGTATTAGTATAAGGAAAACTCTGTAAAGAGCAGTAAAGTGTTCTTGACCGTTGACTAGTTTGGTCTCCATCGAAATTCACTTACCCTCCGTAATTGAAAAAAATCCACGAGAAACTCGTAACTTATTTTTAGTTGTGGTTTTGCTATATGGTTAAATGGTAAACTTTACAACATTTATTTTCTTAAATCATGTAGATTCCTCCACCGCTCTGGAGATGAGCCCAGGGTCCGTCAATGAGCATGACCCAGGATCAGGTAAGTCTGGTTCTTACATGAAGCGTCTACTGACCTCTGTAACCTTTTCAGGATAATTTACCATTATTGACTGAATGTGCAGGATTTTTCACAATATTTTACATCGCTGAAAATATAACTTGCCAATTAAACTATTGTTCATAACTCAGAAATGAGTGATGAACCATTAAACTTTTCATTCGGGTACCATAACCGTTCGACCACCTATATAAGGTATATTATATTCTACATAACAATATGTTGGTTATAGGCACATGTACACGAAAGGTCTGTATACGTCATTAGTTGACTTCCGTAGCCTAATTGCAACGTTGGAGACCCAGCAGGAAGTCAAAAGATTGCCTCCAAATAGCAAACGTTTCAGACAGTTATTAGACCAGCGACTGAAAAGGCAGATTTGCTCCCTTGTAATTTGCCTCTTGATTGCGCTTTTTGACTTCACTTTTAGTGTTCAATTCAGTTTTTTGAAGATAACTTATTGTTCTCGAGATAGTATGTCAGTGTAACACTCACATTTGGGCAATTAACTATTTACAGTTGAGTAAAACTTGGGTACCGTTACTTATATATACTTATGTTATTACTTAAGCTTCTACTAAATTGAATTTAAATATAATTGTTGATGAATTAAATATGCGTCGTACTTATACAGTAGGTACAAACAAAAAGAAGATGTACAAAATAATAGTTTTTCAGAACAGAACAATAAAAAACTTTATTAATAAAAACTTACATAAACTAAGAATCACAAAGGTATTTCCTGCTTACGTGTCACAGAGAAAAACTACTTGCATTTGCTGAAAATTGCGTTCAGTACATAAAATAGAAAACATACAGAAGCGCCACTGTCACAGATTGAGGTTAGCCCAAAGTAAGTTTGAGGCTTGCATTGTGAGATAATAATTACAATCATTGGATAAAAAATATTCATTTTGACCTGGTCAAAAATCAAATCAGATGTATAGTATATCATAAATCACACCTTTTTTCCAGAAGTGCCGTGTGGTTAAGTGGTAGAAGGATAGGACCACTCCGTCTCATCACATAGATTTCGTAAAAGGCGACTAAGGGATAGGCTTATCAACTTGGGATTCTTCTTTTAGGCGATGAGCTAGCAACCTGTCACTATTTGAATCTCAATTCTATCATCAAGGCAAACAGCTGAATGTGTCCTATCAGTCTTTTCAAGGTTGTTGGCTTTGTCCACCCCGCGAATGATAAAGACGTAACTATATATATTTATTTTTCCGGAAGGGTTGGCAAAACTGCATTATTCCGTTTGCACCGATCCCTGTATGTATTGTATACCTTTTTTGCTTCATCCATATCCATCTTTCTCTCTCTCTCTTCATGTAAGCTCGTCAGTTTAGGTTAATAATTATATAAAGGATAACAAAGAAACTTCAAGTTATAACCAACCCTCTTTAACAGTTCTTGCAAGAAATACACAATTAGTAAAATTTAACGACTCGCTATTTAGTATGTATAAAAGCCATGCAATGAAAATATCTAAAACCAAGTCGCTCTTTAATTTTTATTATGAACAACGATATTCTAAGACATTGGGCACACCAATAGGTCTGAGAAGATGCTTCATTTCTGCACTGTTTTTATTTTTCTTCTCAAGTCTTTGGGCGGACTGTCCCATGATAAATGGACGCTCAGTCAGACGTTTTATAAGGTGGCCAGACAGTTAAGCGACGAAACCATTTCTGAACCTCACATCAGTAGGAGTCATTATTGTCATGAAGATATTATTTCATAGCAGTTATAAAGGTACAGCAAATTTTGTACAGTCTCATTAAATTCTTGCGATGTTTCCATCACAATAATATCATTATCTTTTTTCCAACTAATATTATAAATGTTAATTTTAACGAAAGTTAATTTATTTGTTTATTTGTTGTCTCTTCACGCGTAATATACTGAATAAATCTTCTTAAAATTTAAAGAGTATGGAGAAGTACATACTTTTCATCTCGTAGGTGGGGCTATATTCGTGCGGGTGAAACTACGGGTAAAAATTAGTATATCTATACAATTAATGAAAATCACAATGGGGCTTAGTTATGGACTATTACTGAAAATTTTTGAATTAACACAGAATTCAAATAGAAACATCTAATTACGTGTTTTAGTGCCGAATAATTTTCATACAAATCGGAATAAATTTAATCCGGAATAAAGTTCATAAAAATGGGACTATAATATTTCTATTCAAACTTTTTTGCTTTATATTTCTGTTAATACACCAATACATTGTTAACAGTTTTCAAAACTAGAACATCAGAAAATAGCATATCGAAAACTTAAAGCGCTTACACCGCTTCCTGCTAAAAACGGGTCACAAAATACAAGCTGTGCGACGACCACATTAATAATTTATCAGCCACATGACGGCTGTTTGCTAATAAAGCGCGGATTCGCTGGAAATATTAATAAAAGCAGCTTGCAGCCGGAACCGGCTTGGAGCCGCCGGACCGGACCGTTGGTGACAAATGATCGGTTGCTTGGTTTCCATTTAAATTGAGCAAGCAAATCATTGTTTATAATCTATTCTGTTGTGTCCATTTAACTGGTATTTGCACTGATCGTTCAAATACTTAAGTTAAAAATACTGATGTTTTAAACTGTAAAACAGTACCAAATAAATTGAATTTACGGTCGGTAGTCGAACCGTTAAGGTATCCCGGATAAAATGTTTAAATAAATGTGTGGAGGCACAAGTTCAAATCCTACTTTTGTCATATACTATTCTGAGTTATGTACATTAGTTTGAGTACCAACCGATGTTATGAGGAAAAATAACATGAGGAAAGCCGCACCTTCAGGCAACTGGAAATGTAATTATGATCTAATGTCATATACATATGTCTAAATGAGTATGAAAATTAAAAGATCTTATTATTTTATATTGTCTTTCAAATCAAAACTGGCCATACTCTAAAATATTTTATAATAAACAACAAAAAAACGTGCCCGTACAGAATTCCCCTTAGGGTATAATCTATAGGTACGCTGCATACCTGCGGACCGGAAAATTACTCCAGGTGTAAATGTGTCCCGACTTCCTTCATATCGTTTTCTTTGCAGTATTTCAAAATAGGCTAAAATGTATTATGTTGCTTATTACAAGCGAGCAGCGGTCTGTTATGACATTATTTCGAACTAACCTTTCTTTACATTGAATCTCATAGTTCTCATATCTCAGACATCCACACATTAAAGGCAATATCAAAACAATTATCAATATATGTGTATCACGGCTAAACGAAGCTAAAGCTCTACGGACTAAAGTTAGTTTTCAAGCCATTTTTACCTGCTTTCATTAACGGTCGCTTAAAGTTAAGGGTTCGCCTAACGGCACGCAACCAACACTTCGTATACTATTAATTTTTTTAGTTACATGGACTTCGACTCTTTTAGACAATTCTAGCTCCGTCGCTCCCGTAAGGTATAAAGACGTGACCTATGTATCTTTATGTGTATTTTCAGACAATAACATTACATACAACATACAACACGACCTCATCATCCTGTGAATTTACTCTAAATAACTAACCAGTAAAGTAACTTTTTCGTACGAACTTTCGCCCTCAAATCAGTTCAGTAGTCGTAAGCAAACATAAATAGGACAAGGAAACCCGCTTCATGATCCCCAGTCACGGAAATCTAATCTGGCCCCTATCTTCGGCCACTACAAACAAAAGATTGGCAGAAGTGACTAAGGCCAATAAATAGATTTATACATTTCTATAGCAGTGGCCCCAACTTTTTCATGTGAAGTTTATCTGCGTAAAATTTCAATCGTTAATAACAACAGAAAATGATTTTGTTACACAATCCCATATATAATTTTACCAGTATAATGTGATACTATTGTGGCAGCATTAAATAACGCTTTTGTGCGGTCTTAACTCTGTATTATGTATTGTGAAATAATATAATTAAGTGGTTTTGAAACAGTCTTATTTTACAAAACAAAAAATTCCAAAAAAAACTTGACTAAATTGTAAAAAATGATAGTTTTTATAGATACATTATGTGTATCTTGTTCACATTTCCGAATATGAGGAGGATTGCATTCCTACGTTAGCTGAATCCCAAACCGACCCGCATGCAACGTAAACTCGTGTGTCTTGAAAAGTAAATGACGCCTCAACTCAATTTTTAATATTTCAACGATTTCAATTCTCCTTTCTTCAAATAATGTCAAAAACATTATTAACATTATTTTCAATGGTGCTAAGATTAAGTTTTTATATACTTAAGTCTCGGTCGTTTCTGTTTATAATATATTTGAGAATTTGTCTCAAATGAGATAACAAAGCTTATTAAACGACTTTTTTATTTCTAGTATATTCGTATAGTTTTATCAAAACAAAGGCCATAATGGTTCTCTATCATATAAGATCATTCATTACTAAACCACTGAAATTGATGAAAGAAACATGGGACTATCTACTAACTAATTGACAATTTACTTTTAGGAAAATCAGTGAGAGTCTGGCTACGTGTACACTTTTTACCGTAGCTTATGTGATCAATAATTTACTACCTACCTAGAAAAGCTTTAAAATAATTGTAGACTAATGTCTACAATTATTATAAAGCAATTAACATCAGAGTTACAAATTTAATTGATGCGCCAGTTTTACCTGATATTAAAACAAAAAACAAATAAAAAAAAAATTAATAAACGTCTCACTTTATTGGCAACACCAATCAGTCACAACATTATATTATGCCCGCGCGAAAGTCCTATTATTCACTCCCAAAGGTTTTAAATATTTAAATTTAAAATTCACGAGTGTAAGCTTTTGCCTTATATTGCGAGCTATACTGATTTATCATTCGGGTGATGGTGGCAATGCAAGGCGCTGTCTCCACCGGGAAATATATGGCCTCTTTGAAGCGCAGAAAGATGGGTAATTTCATTGAATTTATGAACGTATCACCGTTGAAATTGCCAAGTTGAAAATTCGGACGTAAAAGTGTGATAAACATTGTACGAAAGTTGAATGATTTTTTTATATGTTTTTAGTTAATTGATTATGTTTTTTTTTGCATTCTAAATTAAGATTTGACGGCCTCTGTGGCGCAGCGGTAGTGCGCTTGTCTGTGTCACCGGAGGTCCCGGGTTCGAATCCCGGCCAGGGCATGATGAGAAACGAACTTTCTCTGGTTGGCCCAGGGTCTTGGCTGTTTATCTATACAAGTATTTATTATAAAATATAGTATCGTTGAGTTAGTATCTCGTAACACAAGTTTCGAACTTACTTCGAGGCTAACTCAATCTGTGTTATTTGTCCCGTATATATTTATTTATTTATTTATTTATAAGATGAATATAAATGCAAACCTTTTATTTAAAAAAAAATACTTTCTGAATATTCTCAATCGGGTATTTCTCGACATTAGACTTTTTACAAAGACTAAATCATAAAAAAGAAGCAAAATAAAGAATGGTAGCACTTGATAATATTAAATATGTTCATATAAATACATGACATCACGACTTTTATAAAGGCTATGACCACATTCAGCAGTAGATATGGATTAATTATGGATATTAATATTGACTATTTTTATTTTCATACCAAACGAAATGAACTTTAAAGCGTTAAATAAACAAATAACATCTATATTTTATCTTTATACGTATTTTCGTCAACCCGATCCTTAATATTCCTTACATATTCGTTCGTATATCCCACTTGTATCCTCGCTGTGAATAAAGCCATTACAACAGTAGAAAGAAAATAGCCGACTCAGTTTACGCTAAAACGGTAATACAAAAGCAATATCCAACACTTCTAGTGGCACCCACAACAAAAGCAGGATATTTTGTAAACATTTTACTGCGTCGCAGTCTGCGGCGATATTGTGGACGCTGTCGCTGCAAAATGGCAGTTTTTACTGCCAACCAGACCGCTCCGTGACGTCACATCTCCGGAGAAGAGACCAAGATCTTTTAAAGCAATATTTGAGTGTCCACTTATGTCGCATACATTACATAGTTGTCGTTAATTTTAGATGGCTGGCATTTCGTCTTACCTAATTGAAATAAGTAACTGAATAAAAATAGCTTTTTGGCATATATACTGCCAGTACATAGATTAAATAAAGTTGTTTTTTGTCTTTCTGTACAGTCCCTGTTTTTGATGCAGTATTTATCATCAGTTATAAATTTATGACGTTATCCCGTGTGTAGCCAAAGGGTGTCGAAAGTTACGGATAATGTTATTGTTAAAACAGATGTGTAGATATAAAACTAATTTTTAATCTACATATTTTTTAAAGTAAAACGAGTGTACCAACAAATACTACAGAAATATTTTTAGTATTATGTTTTATTTATAAATCTAATATTCAGAAGTATAACCCGCGCCATTTTTATTGAATAGAATTGCCATTTGGTTGTATTCGTAGAAAAATATTTACTTCATCGTAAGCGCCGGAATAATGTAACGAAATGGGGCTCTAGGGCAAAAGACATGACAAATGTAGTCTTACGGGTCGCAAATGTATTTTGTCCTTACTTTTATCTAGAAAACTTTTCTCCCACTATCTAAGGTAAGCACTGATTTTCATATTGCATTCTCCACTTATTCGAATCTTCATGCATTATCATCAGCTTACATGGGCTGCTCGTGGATGTCTCTGATTCCTTTGGACATTTTTTACTAAATACAATATCATACTAAACAGAAAAGGACTAAGGAACTAGCTATTCTGACAGAGACGGGAAAGGTTTTAGTATCACCAACAGCAGTCCTAACCAAAGAAGCGGAGTTGCAATACATGTCGTAGGTTACATAATTACAGACTTTTGGCAGCTTTAGACTTTAGTGCCTACCGGAGGCACTATTGTCGTAAAAATACTACTTAAGGGGTAATCACTCTGGGGAAATACAACTTGATTTGAATTTTAGAAAGATATATACTGTTATATAATACATAATTACTATCTTTATTTTGTTGTTTTATCATCGTACATTTATTATATACAAACCCCAGTTTATTAATTTGTGATGTTTGTTCTTTCGCTTCCAATATTAAAAAAAAAAATTGCTGACTAGCAAGTACACAAAAATTGAATATTTGTTTCGCTACTAAAATAAAAAATTAAATGTTTTGTATAAGCCGCAGTTCCAATACCACGAATTATAAAGCATGTCCGCACAATTTATACAGAAATTCTGATGGATATTTCCTTGACTATCCAGTATCGTAAAAATGAAAGAAAAAAATGGTCATTTTAAAAATGCGCGAAAGCAGTGCTTTTCTTTTCCCTTGAGTCGTATAAAAGTGATATACGAGTAGTTGCGTATAGTTCCTTTGACACTAAAGGTATTATTCCTACACATAGACACCGAAACTATGTTTTTCGTGATATTTGCAAACTCTATGGACCGCTCTTTATTATGAAAAAAAAAAAAGGAAAGGAAAATATGTAACAAATGTCGAAAGAATATGTATTTTTATATTTTCTTTTCAAGTCTTTACAATCAGTGCTCTTTACGCACTTGTTTACAGTAATTATTTTAAACGTAAGTTTGAACCGTTGGTTTGGCAATAATTTATTATTTATGTTGAATAATAATAATTAATAGAAATGGCCTAATATACTTGAAATGTAGGAATAATGTGTCATCGTCTTGTCGTCTTGCAACGCACGCAGTTATAAAGATATCAAGTAAAACTATTCATAGCGTGCGCACCAATGGCTATGCGGCTTATTCTGACTGCAATGTTCCTACTTATACATGGTCATGCTCCAGAGTAGGAAACTTGGATACTTAGGTGTCCGGTGTAGCTCAAGTTGGTTCATTAATTTGACCCTGTGAGTCGTAATACTTAACTTGATAAAATACGCCCCAAGTTTAAAGAGCACGTAATACGCGATTGGTTTTCATTGATCTATTTTGTTCAATTTATCCGTTAATTCATAATTGCGCATCAAGCATGAGGAATAGAATTTTCTATTATCGTGATCATTTAAAATTTGTTTTAAATATTCTCTTCAAGCAAGCCTACTATTTGTGATCAAGGTACGTTCGTCGTGGCCTTCCCCTTTCAACGTTCCCATTGTCTATTTGCCTAGTAAACCTGGATGAATGTGTGAAAATTTTCTAGCTTATCCTTCGTCCCTGGCAGCTAGAGCTATGGAACTTTTATTTTTTCGTTTTTATTACTAGTGTTGTAACAAAATTAGTTCAATAAAAACACTTTACCTTAAGCAATAAGCAATAATGAGCTTAAAAGTCAGGCTCGCTATTCCCTTGAATAATTGAGTAAGTTTATACACGATAATAGTTGCGCGGTCTAGTTACCATCGCCGAAGTTATTCGTGTCACTTCGACTTAAGTTGAAGCGAATACAGAACTTGAAGTGGTTACTTGACACTTGGTAGAAGTCGAAACGAGGTGAGAGTCGATGATATCTAAGTACTATTGTAGTATTGATACTTGCTGGTTACAATAAAGATAAACCAGTTCAGTCAAATTTTCTGTATCAGTAAAAAGTTTTAAGACTTACATAATAAGAAAACTGAAGCTTATACATGCTTTTATTAATTAGCTATTCATATTTTAAATTTTGATTCTGCTGGAGTAGAAATTCGTTTTGTCTTGTTTAATAGGAGCCAGCTTAGAAACAAAAGCACAAGTGTCTAGAGGTCAAACAATGACTACAGCGGACTTCAAGCTCAAATCCAACAGCTGAGAACACAATCTAGAATATGCTATTAAGAGAGAGAGACGCAGACTTAAGAACGTTACAAGGTTTACTCGTTTACCCGTTTTTTATATTTGTTTCTCATGCTTTGTCTAAGCATGAAAAATATAACAATATAATTTTTGATTTCAACATATAGATTTTTTTAAATAATTCTCGAAGAGCACAAGAGGTAAGTATATATAAAAAAAGAATGCTGAATTTTTTTTCAGGCACACGATTCCGCGGCAGCTGCTCAAACTATGTATCCTGATTTAGTTTGCATCACTGAGACAATTCGCGCCACACCGAATACAAAACTTAAAGTGGTTACTTGACACTCGGTTGTGAAACGAGGTGCGAATGTCGACACTATCTGCTGTAACTTCGTAGTTGCATTGTGATAAGCCCACGTACGACTCGTGGTTGGTAACTTTGTTTCTCATCAGCTGTCTCTGAATAAACAATGGCTAGAAACGAATTTCCGTGTACCAGGATTGTAAGCTTGAAAATGCGCGACGGCTATTTCGTGCGAAAAAAGTTGACAGAATTAGCTAACTTTGTTTGTTGTTTTCAGTGAAATAAGTAGTTTGGACATCAATTAGGTGCTCGTAATAAAACAATTTGGAATAAACCAACTTCTTTTTTGATTAATAATAAATAACCCAACGTTATAATAACATAACCACATTATAACAGTACAGTATCACATAACACGTAGGTATTGCAGCTCGGATAAACTTAACGAGGTGTTATTCGCACATGATTGGACGGGAATTCTCTTAGAACACGGAACTTTCCAGAAAATATATCTTTTAAGCACCAGCCTTTATTTCAACGTAACAAATGTACTTTGAAACCGTATAAGATTTTTTGAACTAAAACAAACACAAAAAATAATAATATAATAAAATTATTAGCATAGCGGTAGTGCGCTTGACTATGACCCAAGTAGGTCCCGGGTTGTATGTTTATCTATATAATTTTGTATCTTTTAAAACTTACTTCGAGGCTAACTCAATCCCATATCTAATAATTTGTCTCATATAAATTTATATATATTTTTTTTCAATTTTTATATATATTTTTCATTTTTAAACTTTCCTTTTTTATTTTTTTCGGAAATTATAAATTACGTACGTATTATTAGTAAAGTAAAGAACGGCATATATCATTCATTTTCATAGATAAATACAAAAAGGTATATTTTATCTCAAAACTCGGAAAGATTTCAGTTACCACTCAAACTTTTTCTAAGTTGGCAACTTAGAATTTGTCTTCAAAGGCCTCGAACGTTCAATCAGAAACCTGTGAAAGTTTTTAATTTTCTATCATGAAATCTAGACAAGTGAATTTATACTTTGATATCGGTTTCTTATATTATTATGTAAAAAATTTCTACTGCCTGTACCAAAATTAAAATTCGAAAAAATCAGTATTTTTACATTTTCTGTTTACAAATATGACTCTTTGTTTAACTAATCAAACCGCTGCAATTTATTAAAAAAAAAATATAATCTGTTTTCAATTCTGATGAAATATTTGTTTTATATTTTATTGAACTATATACATTCTCTATAGGCAGTCAAACTAAAAAATAGGAATCATGTTTCAACACCGAAAAATATCTAGATTCTGAATGTACATTCAAAACTAATTATTAGACTTTTGTCATGCTGTAGTTAAGATTTTATAATTATATATTTGAATAAATGAATAAAATAAAATTGCAAATAATATTTTTCCCCCTTGTTCACAGGAGGCGTAGAAGTCCCAGAATTTGGAGAGCCCATAACAAACCTGACAGTGCCGCTTGGACGAGACGCCACATTCGAATGCATCGTCGTCAATCTTGGCAACTACCGGGTAAATTATTCTTTGAAGGGAAACCATAAAAATATAAACTGTTACAACATACATTTTTATCTGTCATCATCATCCTTAATTACTTTTTTAACAAGAAACAGCTCGGCGAAATTAATTAATTCGCTTAATTTCAAAACATTCATTCTCACTTGCTTCAAAGTACATAGAATGGGGCATTTTGTAGGGAGTCATGATTACTATAAATAAAAGAGAAATCAGAGGCGAGAGCAAGAACGGCCAGCGCATGATTCAGCTAGTATTACCCTAAGATTCAGAGACATGAGAAGTGAAATAGTATATTTAAGCAGATCCGTCAGGTATTTCTTTACGTAATCATATCAGATGGAATCTTAAGAAAAAAATCATGGGATAAATTCGTCATGAATGGCTAAGAAACCTGCGAGACTGGGTCGGGCGTAGTACCTCACTGTTCGAGCATCAAAAGTTAAAATCGCCGTGATTTCGTTCAACCTCCGATTGGATAGGAGCTTCAAGAAACAGTAGAATCCCAGATGACAGACATGACTTATATTTCTAGGTGGGCTGGGTGAAGGCGGACACGAAGGCAATCCAGGCTATCCACGAACATGTGATCACTCACAACCACCGCGTTACGGTGTCCCACAGCGACCACTCCACCTGGTACCTCCACATCAAGAACGTGCAAGAAGAAGACCGGGGGCAATACATGTGTCAAATCAACACGGACCCCATGAAAAGCCAGGTCAGTAACATTATTTAAACAAAATCACTGTAATATTGTACCGTGTGGTTCCTGGCGCTTTAGAATAGAAGCGCTCTTTTCCATGGACGTCATAAAGGGCGACTAAGGGAATAATCACATTCATCTGTTATCCAATATAGCTTAGATTCCCCTGCAAAGGTTGAGAAGGTTAGCGGGAGTAACTTCGTGTAAAAATCTGACTTACCCAATCCAAGATCATAATTAAAAGGCACACCCTGGACTGTAGGTCATTAGGAATGAGGAGAAAATTTTCAAGATTTGATCTAGCTTCCACAAATTCACTGAGGAACCAAACCAGTTGCCTGATGTGCAGGTTTCTTCCCTTGCCGTATGAGCGTCGGTCTGCAATCAAAGTAATAGTAGACACTCAGAAAATAATACTTTTCAAGTGGAATACCTTTTCCCCTTGAACACCAATTCTCTAATAACTTTAAAACTATGTACAAAATATATTAATCATATTTGAAACAAGAGATGAAATCAATATCCACTTTGTTAGTACATTAATCAGTCTATCGCTATACATCGAACAACTTAAAGGCGTAACTGACCTTCACAATGGCTGAAATGTTAACAATAGAATAAGAACATAGTTCGCGTATAATATTACTTGTAACTAAGAAGGGTTAATGCATGGTCTGAACTTCAAAATGATTTGAGCTAATTTCGCTTCTTATTAAATACTTGTGGTAAGGACAGTTCATATCTATTTTCACATGACCACACTGATTGGTTGATCTTCATATTATATACTTTACATATACATATGTATATATGATCCTATTGAACACGCATACCCCTTTCTCAGAAGAGTAGGCAGGAACTTTTTCTTAGCATTTTCCTCAATCACCGTAAAGCTTTTATTTTATTTCGTACTACGAGTAATGACTAATTGTTATATTTATACAAGTTCTGCCTATGCCTATACCATTCAACTAACTCTACATTTTCTATTTATTTTTCTTTTCGACTAGCAATCATTTACTACATGAATGTTAAAATTTTATGGAGATCGGTCCAGTGATTTAAAAGCAGCTAAACAAAGACATTTTCACCTTTATAAGTTAAGTATTTCTATTTGTCAGTATCAGTGAAAACTTAAAACTGAACAAAAAAAAAGCTCCTTCATGCACAAAGTAATAATCAACCTTTTGCCTGACACCATTCCCAAACGATCTTAAAAGCAATTTTTATTTAAAATTATCAAAATCAGTCTAGCAAACAGAGAGAACTGTCCAAAATGCTAAATAGAGCTGCAAGCCTTTATTGAGTTACGCTTTCCGAATGTTAGAGTTTCTTTTGCTTTTTATTCGATACCCCGGTTCCGATTCAGGAATTGAAAAGACCTCAATTAGTCTGATTACAGTTTTCAACAACTTCACCAAATTTGCGGAAATAGCGATTGGGAAATAATCAGAGATCTATTTAAAAACACTTTTGTTTTTACCAATAACACTGTCTTAAGTCTTTGTTGAATTCTCAGCTACATTGTTTAAGAAACACAATTTATAATGTTCTCCCTTAATTATGAGCTGAAAATTACCAGTTCCTCGGCCCACATTATATTATGCATATTCTTTCAACTGTTACAACTTGAGCCAATTAACATTCGCAGTTCTTTTTATGCATGATGACGTGAAATCACTTATTTAAATCTTCCCCTTCTCTGCCAGAAAAACAAGCATTTGCTAATTTCACTTCTGAATTTTACTATCATCATTAAACCATACAGGTGAACATTGCCTTACAGTCTTATCAATACTATCGGCACTATCTACCCCGTAAGGTATAAAGACGTGATTTTATGTATATAGACGTATTAAGTTGAGCAGGTCGATGTACTACTTTATTTCTTAACTTATTGAGACTATATTTAAGTACTACATATCAACTTTACCTTTTACGGGTTACCCACTTCACTTACTTCTTCAAAATTATCTATATATTATTTGAACCTAAAGAAAACATTTCGGATCTTTTGCTAAACTACAGCTGACAGTTTGAAACGATTCGCCGACTCGTTGCGCCCTCAAAGGAGCCGATGTGAATAAAGGGAATTTGCCGGCGGTGCACGTGACCGCCATCACTAAAATCCACTATAATCGATAGAACTTGAGCGCAGTGTCGTATTCGATTTAATTTTGGAATACTTAATATTTTATTCATTAGATCTTATAAATAATTGAAAGGAAAACAAAAATTTAGCCTTAGCTAACAATTTTTTTTTGTTTGCCAGGTCTTCCATTTGTATATTTGTGCAATTTGTGATAGATAAAATAAAAACTACTTCATGAATCTGGATTTCTCACTGTCTTACCACTACTACACAACTGATTTTTTTTACGCAAGAAAGTCGTAGCACATTGCTACGCCGTAGGGGTTCGTAGAAGTTCGTAGCATATCTAGGTCCGGTACTAAGAAACTTTTAACTTTTTCTCTTATCTCTTTATTTCTCTTGTATTATATAATATATTGATCGCAAAATGATACTGTATTATAACTAGGTAATTAAAATTATTTATTTCTATCAGATGGGATACCTAGACGTGGTGATCCCTCCAGATTTTATTCCCGAAGAAACTTCGGGAGACACGATGGTTCCCGAAGGAGGCACTGCCAGAGTGTCCTGTCGAGCGAGAGGCGTTCCTCCTCCTCGCGTGATGTGGAAACGGGAGGATGGACAGGATATAGTGGTCAGGGACAACACTGGCGCGAAAAGCAAAGGTACACTTAGTAAAACTAATGGTAATGACTAATCTCAAAAGACAGCCTAGACTTAAAGCTTTGGTTGCCTACAGGTACAAAACACTAACGCTAGGTAGCGTTTGAGTCTTGTGGCTATTGGCTCCACCTCGTAAGGAATAAAGATGTGACAATAAGAGTGTGCTTCTCGTTAACAAAAAAATATATACATAAATCACAAAATAACACCTCTTTCCCGAATGGATAGGCTACTCCTTTCGCTTTCACTAATCCACATTCATCCCTTCCCTTATGCAAGCTTGTCATCTTAGACTACTCTTGACTTGAGTCTTCGAAGAGATCTAGAAAATGTTTTGTTTATCAGCTAATTGTTTACATCCTTATTTCAAAGAGTAAAAAGGTTCTTTTTGATCATTTGAGCTTGAGTCAGTAAATTAATAGTATTTCTCAAATTACCGGTGTAAGGAACGACCCCGCCGAACAGGCAAATGGTACCGATAAAATCAACAGTGTAGCACGCCAAGCTATGATTGAAGGCTTCTGTTACTTTGTTGTGATGGCTCGTGGAAGATCATATTCATTTTTAAGTATTTGATAAAGCCAAGAATTATTGTCATCAAGCTTTTTGAGTTATACATTGATTATTCATATAAAAAAGGTGTATTCTCTAGTCTGTAAAGGTATAAGTATTAATAGAGAGCAGCCCTATATGTAAATAATAAGTTTCTATAATTTTCAAGAGCACCACTTGGTGCTGAGACTTCTAAGTAAACATTGAAACACCAAATAATACCGCATAATGAGTCCAAAATTTCACTCAGCTCCGAACTGTTGGAAAAATATTTCATTTGTCTTAGTTTATTTGAATAGCGCAAGGACGCCATTGTTTTTCCGAATATGTATATTACGAATGTCGGTGTGACCGCATTTGTGGCGCCACAATGAACCGAGCGGCCATTCTCGGGATGAGTTCCACGTCCAGTATTGTTTAAAGTTTGTCGTAATTAGTACAGTTCCGCGTTGAATAGACTCCTAGGTCTTATTATGCGATCCCGTTTTAATGGTTCATTGAAAGAATCCGTAAAACTCATTAATGTGTCAAAAGAATTTACCGTTAACAAACGATGCGCGACCACGAAACATTATAATTTTGGTCCGATCGAGCAATTTATCATTGTTACTATGAGGCTTATCAAGACGTCAGCTTATAAGTCGATTATTTACGTTGTAACTGAAAATAGGCTAATGTGTTCACAGTGCTAACGTACCAAGGTGAAGTGTTGAAGTTGTCGAAGATATCGCGTTCTGAAATGGGCACGTACTTGTGTATCGCCAGCAACGGCGTGCCGCCCACGGTCAGCAAGCGGATACACATTAGTGTACATTGTAAGTGATATTTTTACATTCCTAAAAAGCTATATTTTAGGTTAATGTAACAATCTTATCACCTTTGTTGGTGACGGTTAGTATTTTAGAGATAATTGGCTCTATCTTCCCCGTGAGGGATAAAGACGTGATTAAATGTTTGTATGTATATATTAAATAAAGGCGAATGAAAAAGTTGATAAAATATATTCAGATTTTATATATTTCCTTCTTCTATATTGTTTTTAATTCTTTATTTACTTTTAGCTTTCCGCGCGCAGTTTAACCCTAAACATTTTTTCTATCTCTGTACCAAAATTGGTCAAAGTCTAAAAATCTACTACCTTTGAGTTTATTCGTTACAAACAAAAATGCAATTCTTAACTCTTTATTATACTAGTATGGAAGTATGGATCTGCTTTAAGATTTGTAACACATATCTGTTTATGCTTTAACAATTACTTTCAAAAGCATATGAATGTAGCTAACCCATATTTTAAAATCTTATTTAGCAAAAAAGGTGTTTCTAAGTTCAGTACTTTACATTCTCTTTAAATGAAAATGAAAATGAAAATGAAAAATGAAAATATCTTTATTTGCAAATAAATGTTATACAATATTGTGCGCTGGCACCCACGATAGGTTTCCCTGTGTTGTGGGTGACAGGCTCTTCAGTAGACATTATAGGATATTGTTTATTTCATTATAGATAAATTATTTTCTAGAATATTATTTCTACTTAACTTTGATTAAGTGGAAAAGAAATCTTAATTGAATTAACAATTTCTAACAATAATGATAATCAAGTATAGCAAATTAACAGTGGAAAAGAAATTTAACTTAAGTTAACAATTTCTAGCAACAAAGATAGTATAATTAAGTACTTATAGCAAACTCACAATTTTAACCAATTAAGTATGGTAATCAAGTATGTAATATGTAGTTTGTAGTTAGTAAAATTCTTGAAATATGTAAATATTAGTAGATGGTATTTTTGAATTGAATTCGTGTACATAATCAAGTGAATGAATCTCATCATATAATATAAAACCAATTTATTAAATTCATGCATTATAAAAATCTATCTCAAATAATCACCTTGCATAATGGTGTCAATACTAAATAATTATGTTTCGTTCAAATAACGATGTGTTCGCAATAACCAGTTTTTATGTAATGACATAGAATAGATTTTCAGTCTCACTGTAGGTCATGTTGCTGAGCCAAGCTAGAATAAACTTTCCAAAGGAACGGTTACTGCTGTTTTTAATGTTTCGGTCTATCAACAGTAGTTTGTTATAGAGTTTTGGACCAAGATAGTTGAAGAATCTCCTAGCAAATACTGTTTTTATTTGGGGAACAGGACAACGCTGTATACGTCTTGACGCTCTGGGTGGTGGCGTAGGGATAGTCTGTCTGTGGAACCTAGTTAACGTAGCATATATAAACAATTTGCGTACCGATAACACATTTGCCTCTTCGTACACCTTTGTAGTCGGATAGCGGAACGAGACACCGAGGATAACCTTCAAGATTGCTCGTTGGGCCCGTTCGACTATCAAAGCGTGGGTATTGGTTGCACCACCCCAGGAGGTGATGCAATATGTAATAATGCATTGGCAAAGAGCTTTGTATGTACTGATAAGGAGTTTTGTATCCGCAGCTAGTCTTAATTGTTTAAAAATATATATAAGCTTTCTAACTCTGCCAGAGAGAGTAGATATGTGCTGTTTCCAGCTTAGGTGTTGGTCAACTGTTACTCCTAAGTATTTTATTGAGGTTACCCTTGCAAGATGAGTGCAGTTACAGGTTGTCCTTGCATTGTAAGAAATTGTACGGTTACATGGAAATCCGTGCAGTGTGATATTAAAGTTCGGCTGAGCACTTGTGATTGCCGTCTTAGAAAAACAGACGTAATTGGATTTAGTGGTGTTAAGTGTCAGGAGACGATCCTCCAACCACGTAGTTATTTTGGCAAGGCCGTCTTCCGCTAATGCCTTAACTCCATCCCACGTCTTGTCGTGAAAAATTACCGCAGTGTCGTCGGCAAACATCAGTAGCTCGGCTCCTGAGATTTTAAGACTACAAAGGTCATTAATATAAACTAGAAAGAGCGAGGGACCGAGCGCACTGCCCTGTGGAACTCCGAACGAACACTTAGCTTCACGACTCTCGTAGTTTTTAACTTTAACATGCTGCCGTCTTTCCGTGAGGTAATCCTTGAACCAGGAAAGTACTAATCCTCTGACACCCATTTTTTCCAGACATCTTAACAATATTGGGATAGAAACCGTGTCAAAAGCTTTTTGCATGTCCAAGAACACACCCACACAACGCTCGCCTTTGTCCAAATAGGAGCTCACTAATGTTGTCAACCTCAGCATGGCATCTTCTGTGGATTTATTCCTCCTGAACCCAAATTGGTTGGAAGCAATCAAACCTGACCCCTCCATATAGTTGACCAATCTTCTGTTTACTATTTTCTCAAGAAGCTTAGACAGTGTTGACAAGAGTGATATTGGCCTGTAATTAGTAGGTTGGTCCTTATCTCCATTTTTGTAGATTGGACATACTACCGCCGTTTTAAACTGTTTGGGAAAGATACCACTTGACAGACTGAGATTGAACACAAAAGTAATTGGGTCTAGCAACAGGTGCCAAAACCTCTTGAGGAATAGTACTGAGATCTTGTCTCTACCCGGTGCGGAATCAGTTCTGAGTGATAGAATAGTTTCTTTTATTTCTAGCGGGTCCATTGGCAACATTGCCATAGAACTCGCGGTTGTGTTATGTGTGTTCACCTTCCGCGCTAAGATATCGTGTGTGGTGGCAAGTTTTGCAAGAGTCTTATCTGCTAAATTTTCCCCTATAGACGTGAAGTAGGAATTGACCACTGTCAGTGCGTCCACTGGATTAGGTTTTGTTGAAAGTAGCTCTTCACTAGTGGTTTTGGATTTTGACAAGTTACATATTTCTTTGATAACCTTCCATGTCTGTTTTGTATTGCCTTTGTGTTGGGAAAGTAGTTTTTGATAATAAATTTTTTAGCATTTTTAACAATTTTGTTGCAGTTATTTTTGTAGTTAGCATGTTCAAGTTTGAGTTGTTCATTTTCTGGCTGTCTTTTGCTTTGTTTGTACAATTTATCTCTTTTCCGCATACACTTAACCAACCCTATAGTAATCCATGGTTTTAATGGTTTTACTTTATTGGACAATTTCGAAACTGTAGTGTTCGACGTAATAATCTTCTGCAGGGTAGTTATTAATTCATTAGCAGCTGAGTTGGTGCATGCGCAATTATATAAGTTAGACCAGTCTTGTTCTTTAAGAACTTTGCTTACATTTTCGTAGTCAAGTGTGGTTTTAGCAGCATGTGTTACATGTTTATTGATCAGAGCTTTGTTTAGAATTAGGAGAACCGGTCTATGATCGGTGAATTCATCAAAGATAAATGATTGAGCTTTATACGGGGATTTTATCATCATATGGTCGATACATCTGCTCCGTCTTGTCGGTTTATCAACACCTTGCAGAAGACCGTGGCTTGCTATCATGTTTAGGTAATTAATAGTGTGGGTTTTATCGATGCCTGGGAGAATGTTAATATTAATGTCACCTGTTAAAATTACATTTTTTGTTTTGATACCTTTCAGAATTTGGTCTAGAGAGTTAATGTAGTTGGTAGGGTTTTTAAATGAGGGTGATCTGTAGGAACATATTAATGAGAAATCCTGCGAAATTTTCAATAATAGACAGCTCCCTTCCTTTACGTATGGTTCAACATCGGTGACTGGAATATTTGATTTGACATAGACCACAACTCCGTCATTCTGGTTGATGCTCTTTTTTGTACAAAACCTGTAGTCTAAAAATATTTACTGCACATTTTTTTAAACTGTAAAATCGTTTTCAGATTACCTGTATCGATAAGTCCGTATGAGTATTGATGTTATCTCGTAGCAATCAGCAAATACAGCAATAATAATACAGCGCCCACATATTGGAATGTAAAACGCTTCCATACCCCGTATCGCATAATCTATCTCTCATTTCGAATCATAGTGTTCTTTAAAAAATCCATGTAAATAACCTTGGAAAAACATTTTCTATCCAGAAGAAGTTACATTCCAGTCTTTTCATCTGACATGCTAACAAGAAATATTATGAAATATTTTTTAATTCTTCATTTCATTATGTCGTAATTTCTAAGATTTTGATGAAGTACTAACAGTACTTCATCAAAGTTATCGCTTAAAACAAATTAAGATATCAAAGTCTAAGGATATGAATTGAAATATCATTCCCATAATCGGACTTCGTTTTTTGTTTTCCGTAACGTAGGTTTTATAAAAACAGTAATAAACTATTATATTTACAGTTCACCCCGTCATTCAAGTACCAAACCAGCTGGTGGGAGCTCCATTAGGAACTGACGTCACTCTCGAATGCTACGTCGAATCTTCTCCAAAATCCATCAACTACTGGGTGAAAGACCCCGGTGAGTTCCAGCAAAACTTTTAATAAGAACATTACTAGCTTTTGATTAAGTTGAAGCATCTCCGATAAAAGCGAAACAAATTATAAGGCAGCCATAAAACTCTAGGTGTCTGCACAAAGTTTTTACATTTTTCATAAAACTTCGCCACGGAAAGATGAAATTCTAATATTGAATTTGAAAGCAAGTGTTTTAAGTAATAAATTGTTTTGCAGGTGAGCTGATAATACCATCTGAGCATCATGAGATGACGGTCAGGCAGAAATCGGTCTTCGAAGCTGAGATGACGATGACTATCAAGAACATTCGTAGGGAAGATTTAGGGAGCTACATTTGCGTCGCCAAAAATTCGCTCGGAGATGTCGAAAGCAAAATTAGATTATACGGTAAGATTTATATAAAAAAATCACAGTTGAAATAAGTAGCCATCAGGTAATATTCATTTTAGTAATTTTTGCTTTCCAAACAAAATTATAACGACTATTTCCATTCAGTATGTCGTATATTTTTGGAAGCACATTAATTTCATATTACATTTTTTGCTACAAAGTAAATGTCTTTTGTTTTTCTTTAGGGTTTTACAGACTTCTCATTATTTGAAAGACCAATCTCTTGCTGGTAGAGTTAAGTGGAGCGTTTGTTTGTTTGTTTGTAATATCTTTATTGCAAAGAAATTTACACAGTAACAAGAAAATAGTAAGTACATAGTTATAAAAGAAACAAATATAGTCTTTAATTCAATTATTTTCATTGTTAAATTTTTAATTTGCTGCTATATCTTTAGGTAGGTTTATTTCTACTTTTATTTAACTATCCTTATCAAAATCACTTTGACTTTTTAATTGTTTAACTCGAGGTATGATATGAATTAGGTATATCAATGCCCAAAAAATGAAGTAAGATTATTTTTCAACAGAAATACCTGGCAACGACAGACACGTGTACCAATACGCAGAAGTCCCCACCGAAGAAGACTACGGCACCGAAACTTACGACGAAGAGGACAACGAAAATATCAAAAGCAATCGCGTCCCAGACCGCGCTAACAAATGGTACGCCAATGACGGCAAAATTGTAGTGGCCAGTACCAACGCGGGCCCGGCTGCAGTGGCCGCGATAACTGTAATCTTCATCAATTGCCTAATGATAATTTAATTCTAATAGAAACTCCTAAAAAAGGCTTAAATTGTTTGTTTGACTTAATTTGTGATTTGACTCAGGCCTTTGTTTAACTTTTCGATAAAATAGTAGTGGCCAGTATTAATGCGGGCCAGGTTATGATTGTCACAGTAACAGTAACTAATTCAAGATCATTTAATAATAGAAACTACATAGCTTTCTTCAACCAACATTTGAGATTTAAAAGACGACTTTGATTAACCTTTTCAAATATAATTTTTGTATTATTGAACTTGAAAGATGTTTTTATTCACGAACAAAAAATCATGGAACATGCTAATAAATATTTAATGCCTATGAGCGACGGCGCCCGAAATACATATTTTTAGATTGAAATAATTGTTTCCAAATAGTTAACTTTTAAATTGACTGTTCTTTTTTGCAGTTATCATCAAAACAGTAATATGTATTTTATTTTAATACTTTTTTTATATTACAGCATTGTGTAACGTGATAATAACTAGTTATTAAATGATGTATATACTTATATTAGGGAATATTGAATGCATTATATTATAATATCACTACTTCGAACACTTACTGTTAAAAATAATGTATCTATCGAAGTACTGTTTATATTGAATGTGCCATGTAAATTGCTAATATTTTAAATAGAGACGTCTATACCATAGAGTTTTTAAAATGATCGTAAATTTTTAAATGTAAATATTGAAAACATTCCATTTAAACTGTTACGAATAGGGAATTTCCTAATACATTTGGAAATACAAATAAATAATTGAAAGGCTTTAAGTGTCTTTCCACTTATTTACAGTGCTTACACTTCATTTGCAACTTCTTTTGGTATATTAAGGATTACTTTTGGGAGGTTTATTTTATAAATATAAAGGTCATATTATCAACTGGACATATGATTAAACAACTTGTTTCACGTACAAAACGTAAAAAATTAAATTTCATATACATTTTTTTATCTATTTAATCTGTCTTTACTGTGTTCTAGGTATAAGGTCAACGTTCAGTCACTCCACGTTAAAGCTAATTATATAGCCGCGTTAACTTTTAACGAGTGACCTAAATATAGTTGCAAATGGAGTATATTTCTGAATGTCTCTAAATAGCATAGTGTAAATCTGTATAACTTACTTCTTCCCAACAATGTACGTTACCCGATCGTTACAAAAAATTAAATTAAATCAGAACATGTAAATTATTTGGTGCGTTATTTCTCTCTGAATAGATCTACCACAAACAATTACATTTCTAAAAGTATTATATTCCATAGACCATGGAAGTAAGTACAGAAAAATATATATTGTGCTTCTCTTCACACAGATTGTAAAAGTCCATTCAGGGAAAGGCAGGGAAAACTTGGGATTCAAAATTTCAGGTTTATAATAAATATCCAATTCATATTTTGAAAAATATATTTATATATTATTATCAACATACATACAGACTGTTAGCACTACCTACTCCGCAAGGGATAAAGACGTGATTAAATGTACATATGTACGTATTTATAAACATCGAAAAAACATAAGAATATTTTGTCATTACGAAATATTTAACAAAGCTTTTATAGCAATTAAATGACTGAGCTTTTGCAGGCCTTTGTGAGGGGCACGATATGTCCCATAGGATCGAATGAATAAACAATTGATCACAGTGCACATATTTCCGACATATTAATTAATTCAATTAACTTGCGTACGAGTAATTGCATTTTACGTCAAGCAATTAAGTTATAATTAAATTTACTAGCAACAGTGAGATATCATTAATATTAATTTGACGATGACACTGAAAATTATCGAAGTGTTCTACCTAACTCGAAATATGTATTGGGATAATTAATTTATGCTTTATATTTAACCCAATGGATGTCCTCGGTATATATGTGTCCAAAATTAAGGCCGCCTTTTCTTAAAATCTTATTGTTAAAAATAGAACAAATGTTTTCTGCAAAGAGCAAAATTCTAAGTATACAGTAAAAACGTAAATCAAGAATATTGAAATCGGTTTTTAATATTCTTTTAATTTTTTTTTATTTTCTTTTACTAGATATTTTGGGGAACTTTTTACAGTTTCCAACGACAAAACATACTAAGTTTTCAGTTTCCTACTCTATGAAATTGAATTGAACTAACTGTTACCCGCGACTCCACCCGCATACTGGTCGCATATCGTTTATATATATATACATTACTTGTGAAAACTTCAATTATCCAGATCTATATAACAATGCTAAACCAAAGAAACTAATCAAATCAATTGAAATAGCTTACAACACAACAAACGCCCGAGACTTAAGACTTTCTTAACAAAATTAAATATGTCCAAAGTAGTTTTACATCTTTTAAAAACAACCCCGTATTACATAATTTTGTTGAATCTTTCGTAATTGGATGCAAATATTGCCAAAGATCAAACTGTCGATCACTTTGAACTATACGAAGCTTGATGAATAAATCTACCCAATTTTGTTTAACTTTCCTTATATAAAAATTGTTTTTATTTTACATAAATTATAAAAATACAGGTCTTTAATATTGACCAATATAAATGTTGTATACTAAAACCGGACAGCCAGCCGTTATCTAACAGTGTCCAATAAACAACACTGTTCCCAGAGTTATAAAATGAAATAGAAATACAGCATGACAAAGCTTCGAAATGCTCCTGTTACGGTTTTATACGCACATTATTATATATAGATAAACAGTACAAATTAAAATACAGTTAAGTTCTTTCTACCCCGTAAAGCGTAACGTGAAATACCCGTAAATGCGTGGAAAAATGTATGTATGTACTAAATAATTGGCTGAAAACAAACATAGATTATTTCATTTTTAGGAAATTTCCAAGAGAGCGAAGCCTTGAAGGACTAGCTTAGAAATAAATAGTAGCTTTATTCAAACTTCTCCCTTTATTCCTAAAATCGATGTTATGTCCGAGTGTACAAATAAATAATACCTATTTCAAATTTGTCTCTTTCTTCATATTAAGCAAAAAAGCATAGTCGACTTTATCATGAAAATAAGCTGACCAGCATATTAATATCTTAGTCAATGTACAATTATACAACTAAAATAAATCAATAATGGATTACTTAATCTTATATTCTGATTGGTTACGGACCATTTCGGACTGATCGTAAGATATTGCATTCCTCTTTCTCGTTGCAAACCCGAATGGAATATATATCTACGTATTTTAATCGAATTAATTCCATTACACCGACCGTGGTAGCCGCAATCAGTTGCGTTTTCATTGTACGAGAAGACAGTTGTACACAATAAATATAATACATTTCTTTGAAAGGATTTCATTTTTATTTCAATTAAATAATTGCAGCGAGTTTTATTATTCTTTTTGTTATTACAGGGTTTTTGTTATAAGGAATATGTGCGCGTTCGACTTTAATCTGCCTTTAATCAAGATGCTGTCTAAGGTGGTGCACGTAAGCTCAAATAATGCTTATTCACTCTTGCTTTGAAGCGAGAAGGGAATTTAAGCTGTTCGTACAATAAAAGATTTCGCAAATTGCGAAGTTCGATGGGAATAAGAATCAATCCTGTTTAAAAAAGTAGTATATAATATTAATAATAAACTGTAAGTTAGGAATTACTAAATATTCAATCAAAATTCTTTTTTAAATAGACTGAACAAAATATTAAAAGTTTGTTGTACAAAAAAACACTTATGTAAAATTTGTAAAGATGTAGCAAGAACGTTCTTATTATATTGTTCGCTACCGTGCGTTGCGGTACAGCAGCGCATCGAGCACCTATAATTCTGTACAACTTAAGTATTTTCCAACGTCTAGAACTTCTTGAACAAAATAACGTTGTTTTTATACTTGAAATGTAAGAGAACTTACTTTGTACAAACTTTTGTGCTATTTTAGTAGGTATCCTATTTTTAAAAAAATATAAAGTTAGTACAATATGCGTATGCGTGTCATACGCATAGAAAGAAAAAACCCGTTAATTTCCGTTCTCATGGGTCCAGGGGTGCATTAAAAGGCGAATTTTGGGAATTCCTCTCTTAATACACAATAAGAATACAAAGAACTCTACTAGGTGGTAAGCCCACTCTTTCTTATTGCAAAAGTTTGGGGAACAAACCAGGGTCTAAATTGAAATACTATGATATGATCACAATGTTTGCGAATGTTGACCATTTTCTATTACCAACTTTTGAGAGAGAGAGACATTGGAAATAGATGGACTAATAGGTAATATGCAAAAACCTTTCAAGTACTATCGCAAAAATTTATCGATCAGCATATCGGCTCTCAGCACATCGCTGAAGTGAGGATAATGCACTTGTCAATGTCAGAACAACGTGGTTTGTTGCTGACAAAATGAGTTCAGTAGAAAAGGATTTCAGGCATTTAGCTGGTGAGTTATTGAAGTAATAATCGAGCATTTTTCTAAATCATACACTTGTTTTTCTGTTCCATGTTGGATTTACTCAGACATTGAATTAGTTTTATCATAAATTAAAATGAAAACATACACAGTCACAAACTTGTATGTATGTATGTATGTATGTATGTATTACTCTGCCTTTCTGTTACATTTTAAGGTTTTTATGAAAATTTGAATTGAGACCGGCAATCAAATAAAGGTTGCGACCGGGTGAAGTCGCACGTAATACGACTTTAGACTAAGCATTATGACTTTATTTAAACATTGCCACTGTCATTTTTATATACAGGGAATAACCACCGGACTGTATATGTATAGTTGATCTTCTTTATAACAAAGAGACTCGAACAAACTTTTCCAGATATATGTATTGAATTCTTATGACACGGCGTTTTCAGGGGAAATAGTGTGTACTTTGAGTGGGAGTTCACACATTGCCCACGCTATATCTCAATTATTGAACTTTGTTGAAGAACATTCAGGTTGTCTTTACTTTAAACGTAATAATTTTCTATATATAAAAATTGTTCCTCGTTCATCTCGTTAAAACTCTAGACTATCAAGGTCAAGTTTTCTTATATTAGGTTTAAGATGTTTATTCAAGAAAGATTTAAAAGGGTGCCACAGTCAAATAATGTCACATTTTCATTGATTGGTTTTTTCTCTTAGAATTTTCATGTAAGTACTTTCCCTTTTTATAGGTAATTAGCAAATTATCACTATTCATCATTTTCATCAACAATAAAGTTTTCTTCCATTCTAACCGTCCTTAAAACTACTTGCATAAAGCAGAACAATACATCCGAATCATAATCCTATTCTCTTACTAAGTATAGAAAAAGCACGTTAATATTAACTGCTCAGTTATCATGTAAATACGGGGTACATAATTCCCTGAGGTCGTCCGGACAGCCACAACACCGACGAAGTTATACTCCGAAACAAGTCTTTAATTAAACAAGTCAAGCAACAGCTAACGATTTAGATGAAGCTTAAATGAGTCTTTTGTGATTGTTTAGATATCTTGTTAAAAAGAAACTAAACAATCCGGTTACCTATGTATATTAAAAATTATCTAAACAGAAATAGGATCCATCTTGAAAATTATATATATATTCTTACACTATACATTTTTATATGATCATCTAATTATTTTTCACTATTTTAGAAGGTTTGGTGTTGTGCCTGCGTCAATACTTTATTATATTTATTTATATGCAATAGAATCTTAAAATAGCGGGTGAACCTATTATATTCGACGTTATATTTGAAAGCGAATATCCGACTAGTAAGAGATCCGGTACAAGTATTTAAAAGATGTCATGGCGTACAAAACAATACAACCCAAGCAGATGTTCCATTCTCCATTAGTTTCCCGTGAAGGTGTTTTCGTTGGTTCAATTCGATTAAAAGTTTCTCAATAAACAGACACTGCTTATACACAACTTCATCCGAGCAGAAAATGTAATTTTGTTATCCTTGAGAATGAGATACATACGGCGTGTTAATCAAGAGAAGAGATTGTTACATTTATGCCTTGCATTCCATGCACTTCATGGATGTTTAAGTGAATGTCGACAGTTATGGAATCTGAAAAGTGTGATACATATAAGTCCAATTACGTAAAAACTTATACATACATATATAACGCAGATAAGAGCCATTGGTGGATGGTTGCAGTAGAATATTAATATTATTTCTAGTTTTCTTGCTTCTTCTTCTCCGATAAGCGAAAATATCGTGAAGAAACCTGCAATTCAGGCAACAGAATGATAGTCACTAAACACAATAATCCACTATGGGTTAGGTTAGGTTCCCCTATTAAAAAGGTATATTTAATATAATTTGGTTATTACAGGTGTATGGTTTCCGGCACTTTCAAATAGTAATTTCTATGGATATCATAAACGTCGACTAAAGGAAAGGCTAATAATCTTGGAATTCTTCTTGCAGGCGATAGACTAGCAACCAATCGTAATTTAAATTCCAATTCCATCAATAAGCCATACAGCTGAACGTACTTTTCAAGACCATTGGATGTTATGTGCAAAGGATATAGATGTGACGATATAAATGTATTACAGGTTTACTCAAGGAAAATAACAAACGATCATTATTTTTGCGCGAATAATTTGAGAATATCAAGAATGTTAAGCTAACATGCCGCTTGGCAGCCACTAGCTTAGCTTAGTAGTAGTTCATAAAAATCTAAATTTTTGAAGATAAATAAAGTACTTAAATTAATAAACAACTTCATTGCAATGGGAACAAGGATCAGCGATCCTCAGCCACTTATATGCTGCCCAACAACCAGGGTTAGTCTAACCTAAAACATTCCAGTAAGATAGGCATGATAATTCAGGTAAGTGGTACCGCACCCATTCAATTAGTTTTAACATAAAACTAAGAAAAAACTACAAACAGTATTTTATGAAAATCTTCATATTTTAAACATTCCTGGTATTTAATGTCATTTTGAAAATATTCTGTTAATCGACTGATGACAGTTACTTGCATACAACAGAATCAATCATCAGGTGAAAGAAGTTGTTTGTTCAATAAAATATCGTTAGAGCCACAAAAAAAAATTTCTATTGTAGATAAATAATTTAGAATTTTTTGCGACGAGTTGTAAAAGTGAGTGGGTGTATCTCTCATCATCGTGTGCAAGCCCTTATAGGCCCTTGATTACTGATTAGGAACAGATTCAATAGGCGAATGGAATGTGTTATTGATAATTGAATAAACTTCCGTTACGATTTGTAAGGCTAAGGTCAATGGTTCCAATCGATTTGGAAGTAATTAAGTATCTGGGGGTCAGGTACATTGTAATTGCTATTCTGAGAAAATGTGATTCAAGTAAAAGGAGCTTTTTGTCAACCTACTAGTTTTCTCTCTGTAGCTTCTTTCTTTATTTGTTTATTTTCAGATTTTCTAGAACGTTTGGGAAACCCTATAAATATACCAATTTTAAACTTTCTAAGAACTTCTTTGTTAAATACTCAAACAAAAGTTGAAGAGTTCCCTCAATTTCGGAAGATGATGATCTTATGAGTATGATAACAACTCACGAGTATATTAGAAAATAAAAATCAACAATCAAAATCGGTTTGTAGGCAAGTAATCGCTGAAAAAAGGAGTGAGTAAACAAATAGGTACTTCAAGTAACATCAAGGTAACCTAAAGATTGAAGGATTCTTTTTAATTTGAACGATTATGAAAATTCTCAAAAACAACTTAAGTAAAAAAAAAAGTTTTACTAGTGAATTCTCGCTATAACATATTTTGATATTGGTACGCAGGATCAACACAAATGCACTTGTGTGTTTTATTTTATTGTTTCCATTCCATTCCGAGCCTGACCACATTTCAATATGTAACAGAGCCAATATTTGGTATAACGAGAATTATAACAAAGGATATAGTTACAATATATGGCTTCGTAATATCTCTCAAGGTTCACTTAATATTAGTATCGCAAGTTATTAAGAAAATATCAAGACAACCATATATGACGTCTGCAAAGTTAATTTTGGCCTTTCAATTGTGTGAATTCAATATAACTTGCGTATAGACTTTAGTTTCAAAACAAGTGGAATATTGGTATGAGGACACAACATGTTTAATCATACACGTAAATAATCAATTTACTTTGTTATTGTTGATTATAATTGTTATCTACACAGTAGGTAATAGTTTGTTAAGCCCGGTTGAATATGCATATGCATATGCATTATCAATTCAATGCGACAAGGTGAGAGTTGCACGTATCAATATTTACATATTAGCTTCTCTTTAACTTTTGCATAGGAACGGAATTCTTAATGAAAAACAAGTTTTTTTGTTGAATGCCAAAAATACACATATGGTTATGTAAATATCGTATGCATATGAACCCTCTTCAGTCTAATCATTATCATGCATTGTCCTAATTTTCCTTTTATATGTATTAAACTTTGGTCATCCTTTAGCTATCAATTAAGCCTAAAAAAGCACTTATTATTCGGTCCCTGCAAAAGGTTTGAAATAATCGTTTATTTTTTTTATTGGCGCTTACCTTTCAGTAGACTGAGTGAGATTCCTCATATTCTTTAATTCAATGCAATTATATACTTACTTTAAAAAATTAATCTTTAAGAAAAAAAAATCGTTTATGAACTAGATATATTATTAAATACTATTTATATCATTCTCATATATCTATCATCAGAGTCTCAATTCCATAATTCAGCCATCCAGTACAAGGTTGCTTGTGACTGCGTACAGCATAATGACATGTTTAGAATATGTGTGTGTTCGTAATTACTCAACTAATTTTCTTTTCTCTTGTTCTTAATTCTGATATAAGATGACACTGCATACACAATTTCTAGAGTCCCAAATTAGGTTGCAGACTACATTCACTAGAGCTAAAACCGCTCAGATCGAGTTGAATCGAATGAATTGAGAACTGCATTTAATTAAGTATAGATGGCAGCCCTTTCCCCGCGACAATGAGGCACAGTCTTGCCGAACAAAAGCGGGCCCGGCGTAATGGCGCGTACATAATCCGTACAAGACCCGCCATTCAGTGGAAACTGGCAAATTTTTGAACGATGATTTACGTGGTGACTACACATTCGGATTGTTCGGAAAAGTATTCGATTTCTAAAATTAAAAAAATAAGTAACTAATTAAAAAAATCCTAATTATACAATTATGTCTACCCCTTATGGCGTAAAAAGATCAAATAATCACCCCATCCAACGGAGGATTAAAAGTCATACATAGGTATGTACATCACATATTTATTTCTTACAGAGTAGATTGACCCAATCGTATCATTGCTTTGGACATTTAATATAAGCGACATCAGTCAAGGTGCGCGATAAAAAGTCGTAAAGCCGTAAATAAATATAGCAAATAGAAGTAAGATAACTGTGGCCGTCGTCTATTTCAAATATTCAGCTAAAATTAAAAAAATATGAAATATTTCACCCATAATTTTGCGGTACCCTAAAACGTATTTACAGGAAACTGGAGAAGAGTATATGTATTTCTAAATAAATTCAGATAAAAGTTATAATTGATGTGTAAATCTATGACAGTAACTTCGCAGTTATTGAGTTATAAAAGAAGTTGTTAAGATAAATTGAAAAAAAAATATTGTTAGGTGATTTTTTATTACCTGCCATAATCGGTTTATGATTATTTGAGCCTTCGGAATGTATAATAAAGTTTTAAAGCCTATTTTCGGGCGTGTAATCAAACGATATTACTCCATGGAAATTTAAGGAAATTTGATATGAAATTAATGACATTCCATGAATTTCATCAAGAATATACTGTTCAATTGTTATATTTATTAATTTAAGAAAATTCTTAGAATTAACATTGAAAAGAGTAAAAACTACTAACCAGGATCTTACAAAACTGGATGGTAAATTTAAAAAAAAACGCAAATTCTGTTTTAAATCAATCCAGTTAAATCTTACATTAAATTATTTAAAACACAAATTCCCATCTCCAACTATCATTAAGAATCATAATTGACTCAAAGCTGAAAATCCTCCAAAGGTTTTTAATAATAATAATCTGGTAGGTCTACCCACGGTCTTCGGCTATTTAAGGGACCAATGCATTGCCTTGCAAAATCATAAAATTATACTCCAGCATATAAATTTAGTTATATTCTATTTATAACAATCTGTATAAGACACCTGGGGAATATTCTTGTTCATTTACAGATATCCACATAGAACATCATTATGCTGCCGTCAATTAATGATGTAAATTTGGTATTACATATATGCTTAAAAGACCGCGTATGTCTTATTATATAGCAACGGATTTGCAGCTTAAAGTGATGTTTCCGGCGAGCGTTAGAACCGCAATTAACGTGGAAGCGCCGGTGCCCACCCGACACTAATTAAAGTATGTACCGCACAAGTTAACCTACAAAATACACAACATTTTTAATTTTAAACGTATGAGCTTTTGTCTTATGGTAAACTAGCTTTTGCCCGCGGCTTCGCCCGCGCAAATGTATTTATATTATAAGGATACGCCAAAAAATTTCACCCATTTTTTTATCCAGTATCGTGCGGGGCTGTTTTATGTTTATATTTGGTTTAAATTCATATGGCTTCTCCCGTCTTGTCCCGTCTCTTCTCGTTCTGTTCCGTCCCGTCCCAACCTGTTGTGTCCCGTCCTGCCCCGTCCAGTCCTATCCTGTCCCATCCCATCCTATTTAGTGCCATCCTGCTTTCCGCAACTGATACGTATTTTTTACTAACCAATATTTAAGACTTCTCGCACTTCGACACCTATCACTATCAAAAATATCAAATCTAATCAACAAATCAAAAATTAACTGAAATAGAGAGTAAAATAAGTTAAATAAGTCAAGTTAAAAGTTAATGAATCAAACAAATAATAATTTCAAATCAAAATATTTGTAGTGTGTAATATGTAGTTTCGCGTATGTCCGCTAGGGGCGCTGCTAAAATTACACGATAAATTAAAATATTTTACGCTACCTAGCTAAATGACGGTAACGAAACCATAGCGCGATCTATCTCGATGCCAACGCCATCTATCGAGCATCGAGACAACTCGTGATAGTTAATAGAAAATAAAATTCGGGTGTTTTATTTATGCATACCGATTACGCCGAGATTTATGGACCGATTTACGTGATTCTTTTTTTGTTCGGTAGAGTATACTTTCAAGTTGGTCCCGTTGTTACCTAGTCAGGATCTGATGATGGTATTCCAGGGAAATCAAGGGCAAACCTCAAATTTACAGGCAATTACGTTTTTGACAATTTCATAGATCTGTTTAAGTATTTGCGTCTGATAGTCATCATCCCATGTGAATGAGCTGATGATGGAAGGTACAACTCCTCAACGGTTAGGAGTTGAAAGAAAATTCTTACGAAGTTATACGTACATGTGAGGCTATTAGGTTGACCTGATAATAAAAAGTAAATCTCATTAACGTTAAGAATTTAGGTGAAAGGTTAACGGTGGTGCCGTGTGGTTCCCGGCACTATTACAAAAAAGAATAGGACCACTCCATCTCTTTCCCATGGATGTCGTAAAAGGCGACTAAGGGATAGGCTTATAAACTTAGGATTCCTCTTTTAGGCGATGGGCTAGCAACCTGTCACTATTTGAATCTCGGTTCTATCATTAAGCCAAATAGCTGAACGTGGCCATTCAGTCTTTTCAAGACTGTTGGCTCTGTCTACCCCGCAAGGGATATAGACGTGACCATATGTATGTATGTATGTATTTAGGTGAAAATGGACGCGGACAAATTTCGTAGCTGTTTGTATGGGTAGTGTTAACACATAATAGGGATTTAAAGACGTGATGTTATTAATGTTATGCATGTATGTACATAATTATGTATGTTATTATGTATGTTAAAGAGACGACTGAAAGTTGTCATACAAAGTCTTTTTTTTTAAGGATGGGAAATCATCAAATGACCTCTCCCGCTCTGGGTGGAACGGAAGGGAGTGTCAGACTTTTACTGACTAAAACCCACCTCGTTCCTTCAGTTGCCCTTTGCGTTCCGGGGCCACGGTATCTCGTTAGAACTTTCCCGCAGCCCCGGCTCAGTTTATCCCGTTTCCCCCCCTTGGGGGTTGACATTTCAAAAATCCCTTCTTAGTGCTCACTTATGTTACTAAAGGAACCTCTGTTCAAAATCTCAGACTCCTATACCGAGCGGTTTCGGCTGTGCGTTAATAAATCAGTCACCCAATCGCACCCCCTAAATCACGATTGGAGGGTAGTTTGAAAAAATTTATAATGTCAAACATATTTACTTGCCTATGTACGTGTTCATGCCAAGTTTCAAATTTATAAACCCAAGGAATAAGATTTTTCATAGAAACGTTTTTACCCCTTTTCCCCCCCTTGGGGGTTGAATTTCCAAAAATCCTTTCTTAGTGCTCCCCTACATATCCCAAGGAACCTACATTCCAAATTTCAGCTGTCTACGACCAGTAGTTTCGACTGTGCGTTGTCTGTCAGTCAGTCACTCAGTAACGGAAGAGTTTTATATATATAGATAATATTTTTTAAGAGTTAATTTAAAAAGCCGCGCTTTGTTTCTCTGATGCAATTCACAAAAGGTTGCATTGAAGTGATCGCATTATGCAATGAGGTAAATTGTACAAAAGGAGAGTAAGTATAACAAAACCATAAATACCACATAAAGCGAAGTTCCGTTTTTAACTTTTTCATAAATATTGGTATAGAGATAGATATATTTAAGAGTCTTCAGAGTCAGTGCCTTATGGTTCCATTCCATCTATATCCCATAGATACTCGTAAGGGATAGGCTTATACACTTGGGAGTCGTCTTTTAGGCGCTGGGCTAGCAACCTGTAACTATTTCAATATCAATTCTATCATTAAGCCTAACAGCTGCTGAACGTGGCCTATCAGCCTTTCGAGACTGCTGGATCTGTCTACACCGCAAGTAATATAGACGTAATTATAAAAATGAATGATGTATTCAGGATAACTTTTATTCTTGGAAATTCCTACAAAAGCGAAACCCCTGGCAAAAACTTTTCAATAAAATGCATCTCCTCATTCATGTGAACGACAGACACGTGACAAATGTAGCCAGCAGGTACACAGACAGCAGATAGACAGCCCTCGTTACACAAAGGAAAATCTAAAAAGTTACGTACCCTGCATATTCCCATAACAAAATGAGCAAAGTTTGGATATGACTAAGCAGATGTGGGGAAGATGCGAATTTTCGCGATTTGAAGCTTACTTACACGGATAATGGCATAACGGAGACAATTTTGATAAAGCATTATAAGGATGCCAGAAGCATTGTTAGAATAATGCAGGCACTGGCATTAGTTTTTTTTTTAAATAACTAAGTAGTATCCTTAGTAACATAAAACAATTACCTTTAAACTTGTGATTGGCTAGCAACCTGTCGGCTATGTATTGGCTCTGTATACCTTTTTATGCATAAAAACCGGGTATGTGTGTGATGAACGACAAATAACCATTAAGATGTTCGTGGAAATAAAAGCAATTTAGGCCTAGTTAACTAAATAACAATACATATGATAGCACAATAAACTATAAACACAATTTACTACAATTCTCCCTACTCGTACTTAAAAGATTTGCTAATGAATTCAGTAATGCCCTGTGTAAAAATTAATTTTCACTCTGCAAAGTTTGTTTGGAACTGCTCTCTTTACCGAATTCTATGTTCAAATACTTCAAGGTAACCCGGTCCAGTTATTTCTCTGCTATTCAAATCTCCTGACAAATAATATGAAGTATTAATGTCATAGTTTCGCCACACTGAACTCTTGGTCGCGAAAGCAGCATTCAAACTGACACGCAACAATGCTTGTCCGGACATAACTTTTAATAGAGTTGAAGCGAGAAAATCCAATACCGAGTTGAATAATAAACTGCACAGTTGTAGACATCTGAAAATAGATGGACAGGCGCAACAATTCAACCAATGACGTTACTTTGAAAAAATCGTGTGTATGTGTGTGTGTCGACAGACACACGTACTCGTATTCTGCTTTCCTAGGACAGATAATCAAACTTAGGATTTATTAATGACTGATATTCTTTGATAGACTATCGTCTTATCTGTGCCACAGAAATCTAGGCATTGAAATATACTATTTTATTAAGTTTACTTACTTCAATTTTTCACCCCTAGAAGTCAGTTATTTTTTACAGTTTTTATGTGACTATCCCTATTAGTATTTCAACTAATATTTCCTCTCGGTCACCATTCTTCATTAACTTATTAAAGGTATATTAATTATAAATAACGCTCTTTGTTTCGCCGCTTATAAATCTCTGAAAATATGCTTAAGCATCGGAGTTCGCATAACACAATTCCTACTTGCTTTATTAAATTTTACCCCTAACAGTCTTCAGGAGAGAAATTTATTTTGTTGTCTGCGAGTACGGGTGAGTTCATTATTCTTCGACTTAGCCTCGGATTAGATTAGCAGTCTCACTACTGTTGTCAAGCAATGCATATTACATTAAGTGCAAGTAACAAAACAATGAGAATAAACTTATTATTTAACAAGATTATTCTTCTAGCTTAGATTCAACATTGTATCTTGTTGTACATTTCGAAAAATGTTTCTAGTAAGTTGAAGACAAAAATTGGAGTTCGCTTGAATCAAGAGCCTTAATGATAATTGTGAGAAATGTCTAAAACGAAGAAGTGTCTCTCCGGGAAAGAGGTGTAAATTAAGATATGTAAGTAGGTATGTATATTCGCTTAAGGCATCAGGTAACGAATATGTAATTCTCTTTGAATCGCCTTTTCCTCAAGAAATTGAATCGGTCCTATTCTACTTTGCCGTAAATAAAATGTCCTCTAGGACTATTCAAATGAAAAACATAATATTCCGTTTCAATTATCGTTGCAGATTTGCGGCTGCGAAATTCTGTCACAACATGACGGCTAGTGAGCGAGACAAATATTACGGAAGAGTGCGGCCCTGTCCCGGGCGACACATGACGAATATGGGGCCAAAAGGGATTATGACAAATAAACATCGGAATAAGGTAACCTTTTATTTACCGATTCATTTTCCTGATGATATTATTATTCTCTAAGCTGGCCTAGTAGAAAGAACCTTCTATTAGATATACCTTAAGCAATCCAGCTGAAAGGGAACTTCGTCGCTGTGAGGGATAAAAATGTGATATGTGTGAATGTTAGATTTGAAACAATTAAAATCGTTGCGACGTTCCATGTTATGTTCCATCCATGTTACTACTTATTATTTACGTGGATGTATATTGTGTTTGTCACGAATGTAATCAGACTTAAGTACTTGACATATCATGACATATTTCATTCGTCTTTTCAATTCAAAGGTCCCTCAAACTGAGAAATTCCAGGAATAGCCGTGAGGGAGGTAATTCAAAATTAATATCGTTGTTAACACTCTCTCGACGTACCGTGCCTACAAGCAGTGATATGTTTTACCTTAATGTGTATATAGAGTAACTGTGAAATAACAGTTTACAACACTTTAATTTTGTAGACATGAAACATAACAGTCCCGCTGTTAAGAAACATAATAATTAACATTACAATTTTCAAAAAACAACATTATAATTTTCAAAAATAGAATTTGAGTGTTGAATGCTCCCTAAGCCAGTTATGTAAATCCAATATGCAAATATAAATAAAAAGAACTTAAAGCTTGACTAAACTAAATTGAAAATACTTATATACTGAGTACAAGTAAGTTCTTAGTTGGTTTCTATGTTACTATGAACAGGTTTATAGGAGGATGGCAACATACCAATTTAAATTTGGTTTTGGTTTTGTGATTATGGTCGAGGAAATGAATAAAAGCAGGTTGACTAAGCAAATATAAATATACAAATGTATATATGAACAAGGAGAAAATTAATTGAAATTTGGATATGGAAGGGGAAGGCCTAAATAATTGTACTTGGATCAAATCGGGTATTATACCTATGTAAATTATTCGCACTGAAACAATTTAATTAGGATAGAGAATATATAAAACATTGTAGACAGTTGACGCAGCTTGGCAGGTGACGACTGCAGTTTGTGGGGAAATTGTAATGGAATTATTCGTGGCGGCCATCTTGTTACTCGTACAGCTGTGTTGTATCAGAGTCTGATTTTAAAACAATTTGCAAGTTATTAGTGCAAATAGTTATCTATTCCAGCCTATTTGAGTGGTTGTAGATATCCCTGTGAACTACAGATCCCGGGTTCGATCCCCAGTCAGGATTGTTCTTGTCTGTTACTTATGTGGTCTGTCATTATTCTGATTAGCCTGTGGTTTCGTTCACCTAAGAGCTAACCCGCTTATTGACCCAGACGAGGGGAATTTTTTTTTAACCAGTTTTTAAGATTTTCCAGAGGAGACAAGTAAGCCAAATTTACTTAGAAATATCAACAAATGTTTACTTTTGAATGTACACGCTTATTAAAAAAAGATCCAGGAGAACATTCATTATTTTACTGTTTACTACGATTTATCAGATCACAAAAGGAAAACCAAATACCAATCATGTAGCACTGAATAATTCATCTCTATGTAGATGTGGTTGCCGCAAAAAAATATTTTCGTCAACTTTATTTGTGCTTGACATTTACGCAATTAAATTTAAAAAAAAATATGTTGATGCGTAGCCACCAAAACCTTCTTATGAAGCATCGAAGTGAAATTATGTATATTTATTCAATAAACTCGCGAAAAATATTCTCCGAGGTCGGGGCAGATACTGATGCGATTTCTCCCCTTTGTTCCCATTTTCCGTCTCATATTTTTGTTTTCAACTCCAGTGAATATTTTTATTACGTTTTCTTGTCTCTCAACACATGAATTATTTTCATGTCCTCTTAGTGGTTTTTACACTTACGAGGGCATCGGGTCGGAAAGTTTCCTACTATTCACATAATCTCTTCACATGTCGATACATTCATAAGTCAATGTTTCCTTATTTCACCCATGACGTGTCGTATTATCAATAGAGGTTTAAGGGTTCATTACGTATTTAAGTATTTGATTTATTGTATTGATTATTATTTTTAAAAGATCTACGATTTAAAGATGCTTCATGGTTTCAACAACGTTAAGGAAAAGGTGTAAACGCGCTTAACTTCTAGATACTTCAGCAAAATATATCAGTTCAGCTATTGTGGATGTTTTGAGAGGCGATGAACCTACTCGCGAATCGAGATTTTACAGGTAGACCAGGGGTTCCCCTCAGTGAGGACGTAGTCTGAATACACCCCTGGATGATGGTGAATCTTCGTGGTAAAGTAAAAATATAAATGTACCTACTACTAAAAACTAGCTCCCATACTAGAATTTGTTTACCAATTACCAGTTATGGGTATAATGTTACGAATAGATTAGTTTAGTACAAAAATATTTTTAAAGATATATTCTAGTTAAAATTGTAACATTTTTTCATTCTAACTATAATTACTCGTAAATGAACAAAAAAATTTAAAAAACATCATTCCATATATCCGACAACAAAACATTTTAACATTTAACTAAAACAAAGGATTGCAGCCGTCATTCGTAAATTTACATGAAGCGAACTATATTGCCAGTGTATTAATTACTTATTTAATGTTAATAGACAAAACTTATTATAGTATAGAAGACTACCTCGATGACAGATTGTAACTACAACGCAATTAAAAAGACATTATTAAAATCCAATTACTATTGTTAAATTATTTATAAATGTAATTAAATTAAGTTGAATATTTAAAAAAATTTAGTGCGACCTCCTCTTATCTATCCATATTGCTGTGCCCGCCAGGGTCCATAAATATGTTCTTTTTATATAATTCATAACATCATGTCAACTTTATGGTATGCAATAAATGATTGAGTATTGAGTATTTCTGACAAATTATCAACACAGCTGAAAATCATCAATACGAGGAAGTATTTTTAAAAAAGAACCCTCTGTGGGGAAATTGCATTGGAACATAGTACTAAAATAAAGCGTCCAAAAAAACAATAACCGACGGATTTTATAAAGAGCGACTAAGGGCATAGGAAAATTCATTTAGTGCAGTTTTTTTCAAGATCCAATATGGGTTAAGTTCTCCAGCAACGGTTGCGAAGCTCAGTCGCTTAGTGTAAAAACCAAATTCAGTTCAACAAGGTGAAAAGTCTTACCCCAAGTTCCTTTTTAGAAAGTGATGATATTACTGAAGGCTAGAGGGTAGAAGGAGATATGTAAATTTGACACTGATACGTTTCCTTAATAGCCTCGGCATTCGGATTTATATTGCTAGATTGTGCATGTGCAGCGTAAGAGAATAAGCCAGCTAAAACTAAAGTACATAACTCGGACAACAGTCATTGAAACACGGTCGCAATAGGATTTGAATTTGTGCCTGGAGGTGCATAGCTTTTATTCGGACATAACAGCCGCCCTTCAACCACCGATTCACTGAATCCACACACAGAGAAATAGATAAATTTGGATGGAATTTCTGATGCCTTCTTCTTATGTCAACCATTTCACAGTCTCTTATTTTACATCACCACATCGTAAGAACATTTATCAGCAGAATAGCCACGTCTCTCAGCTAACATAAAGTTATTTAAGTTTTCATTCAGGAAAACCGCTTCTAGGTAGGCTATGAATAAGATAGGACACAGCTCCTGAGTTCCTGTACGTTTACATTCATTACGGAATCTTGTTGTTAGTGTTTCTTTGTGTAACTAAAATTAAGTGCAAAAATATTTTATTTTAAATCTTTGTTATTAATGATTTTGATTCTTTCAATAAAAATTACGTTTATTACATAAATCACTTATAATAGAAAATTATCTATAAGTTGGAATAAAAGGTATGTGCCCCGTTGTTTCCTTGCCTTTTATTTATATCTTTTAGAAAAGAGCATTCAAAGTTTAGTTATTATATCCTCACTTCGCCGGAAAAGAGAGATTAAATAAACAATACTCCAGCAATATTTACGTCATAAAATAAGTTATTGTTATTGTCAAATAATACACACAGTTAATAATATCGTACTCGCAAAGCCACTTCAAATTCTGAAAAAGAAAATCGAATCAAGGACCAACTCAATAAGTATTTCAAGGATCTGAAAAGTTTTTCAAAGGTTTCCTTCATCTGCACCAGTTACAAAGTTTATCCATAGTGCGCTAACGAGCTGCTTATGTATTTTTTCGAAAAATATTTCTCTAAAGATCCCTTATAAAACTCTCGAGAATTTTATTATGTTCTGAACTCATAATCGCAAGACTTTATTGATTTTTATATAAATAAGTGCCTATTGGAAGTTGAAGCTCAGAAAAATGGTAATAGGTGTTATCAATTCAGTGATCTGTTATCAAGACGTACTGAATCGACAAAGCAAGTCTAAAGTCTTCATTTTTATTAAAGTCTAAAATCGCGGACTTCTTTTCAGGATAACCCAATAGAGCTATTGTTAATTTTCTTAGCGAGCATGTAAAAGCTAGTAATTTATAATATCTAACATCAAATGCTTACATAATTATTTTGGCACATTGATTGTATGGTAATTAAATTAAAATTAAGTAAAGCACGGCCCTGTTAAGTTTTGAACTTGGTATTAACATTTGACAATACCTTACTTAAACTTATCGGTACTGTATTAAAATTTTAAAAGTCAAATATTTGTTCTTTTATCGGTTAGACCTAAGGACTAGACCGTTTTTTATGTATTTGACACAGAGACACTACACTTTTCACTAATAACGATGGTGCTTTTGTTCCTAGAATGTCGCACAGGATCAGAGCTCCAGAAAGTTTATTCATAAACATGCATGCTCTCTCATAGCGTATTCCCATATGCATGCTCAGATGTAATTTTCCAAATTCAGACTTTTGATTATCCATTTTAATTGATTCTCCTGAATTATTATTGCTCTTCCGTAAATCACATCAGAATTATCACCCTGAAGAAGATTCAGATGATTAATATTATAAATTCATTCCAAAATTCTATTTCGACAATAACATAAATCCCTATTTATATTATACATGCCCAAAAATGATAATTAAAATATGGTAACGATTGGTAGTAAGAGTTAACTCACACCTACAGGAGGACCCTTATCAAACCGGGCGTCCGATTAGCCCGGCTTAACCCGACAAATGGAATGTGTAATTATCTCCACCTAACTAATCACATTTAGCTCCGCACACACCGGCTACTTAACTGTTGTTTCGAGAACACTGATACAAACATAGCAGTGAAAAAGCTGCTCTTCTTTATTTTTCAATTTTAAAATGCAGGAAAATAGTTTAATGCCCATAATAAATAGTTTATTACGTAAGTAATCCTTTAAGTATTATAAAAAACTAATAACTTTTTAATTTATTATGTTCATAATTTTTATTTTATTCTAACATGACAAGGCTTGTTAAAGTATTCAGAAATATTTTTCTCAACTTCTTCATTAAAATTATAATAGCTTTCTACCCATAGAAATCAAAATATATTTCAGTCTTATATTTTTACAAATTTTGTCATCATGTCATAATCAATTTACTTACTTATTCCGTCAAAATTTCTGAAACAGTCATCGCAACACGATTCGACAAATATTGTCAAAGCATTTATCAATAGGTGTAGGACAATTCTTACTATTTGCATACGATTTGCCTTTTAGTGGACCTTTCGACGCAAATTATTTAACAATGTTCATTAGAGCTCATTAAAATATAAGATACACTACTATCCAGTACATACACATACTGAATGAATAAGGTGACTATTAATTTAAAAATAGGAACACAGAAAATATTTACTATGAATATTTAATGAAATGCGAAATCACAAATTTATGCGTAAATAATAATTTATATTATACACTCAATTCAATTAAATAATCAAAATTTGTTATAGAAAAAAAAGAATATCAAAATAACATTTAAACAATTTTTTTGTGTTAAACTGCTGAATACATTTTTTGTTATGTATAGTCGGTTAGCTTCTGGAAAATGTTAGTCACAAATCATTATCATGCATGTAGTGTAGCCGTCAATGAAGATAAAGTATGGCATATTGACCCAGCTGCTCCATCCTTTGCATCTTTGAGTATTCTCAGTTGTAACCTCGACAATTATGCTGCGGAGCCAGGGGTCTGCTCCCTCCCTAGAGCTATAGTCAGGGAACCTCTGGTAACACTAGTGTGGAATTTTGTTCCATTTTATAATATTGAGGCAACTCTTACTTTTATAGGATTCTTCTTTTCGGCCATGGGCTGCCAACATGTCAGTTCTCATTCTCAATTCCATTATTATTGCCATACAGCTGAACGTGGCTTTTCAGTTTTTTCAAACTATTGGCTCTGTCTACCCCACAAGGGATATAAACGTGATGTTATGTATGTTACAAACATTTTTAATTTGTTTTTTTCTTATTGTGTCAGTAAAATTTTATAAAGGTTTTATTGTTTAATTTCTTTTATGTAAATAAGATATGGTCACCCTCGCACACATAGCATTTAAAATTCGTAGTCGTGGCCTGCCCCGCGCCGAACGCGCTGCGAGGGCCATGCGATCCGACCTGTGAAAACAAACAGAACTGTTGAAACCCAATTCATTTACATCCGCCCAGCATCAATTAACGATCTATTTTACTCAACAATTTTCCGTTTAATTGCCGGAAAAATATTTGTTTTTGTTGAAATTTTCCTGTAGTTCTTTTATTGTTTCTCTCAGCTATCATTTTATTTTTGCGGGAGACACATGGAAGCATACCTACTATTATTACCTTTATAAAATTAGTTACTACTAACGTAGTGTTGAATTAAAATTTCTTATTGTTTCACAACCCAAAACAAACATTTTGTATTCATTCATCATACCTACCAAAAATAAAGGCACGTAAAAAGTTTTACCCGCAGTCCAAGTTTACTTTGGGTCCATAACAAAATTCCGAATTTCGGGTTGACGGGGCCCAGTCACAATTAACTGCCGACATGTTTCAATTTCCACTCTCGACTAAATACTAAATCCTCAGTTAATATTCAACTTGCTATTTGGCATTTGCCATTTTGAATGCTTCAAATAGTTTGAATCGGAACGACAGCCACGACGGCATCGAGGCAAAAGTTATGTAAATCAATTTCCAAGAAGAGACTCAATTAAAACGTGTTACCTATGCAAAATCCATGTTTTATCTGTGAATTGTATCATTGCAATCGACAAAACGACAGACCGACAGGCCTACATACGGACAGACCGACATACCAACAGACCGACATTAAAAACATTATAAAGTCGTCGATCTTATGGGTCCAAGCTATTAGAAAACATCGCAATCCTACCTAACGTAGGTACCACATACCCTACAAAACATCTTAATCACAATAATCACAAAGTACCAATTTCAACTATCGACCAAGATGTTATCTGAAACATAAACTTAGCGAAATTATGACAAGCTCAAAAGCCAAAATGGAACGTATTCATGTTATTGTAGCCGAGCACGCATCTTTTGGTGGATTGCCGTGACAACCGATCGGCGACTGATAAATGAATTACACTGATTTATCTTCAGATATTAATATTTACGGTCGAAGCCAGACCCCGAGCTCCTCTCCAGAGTAATGAGGATACTTTCACATCTTCACCACTCTGGAGAGGAGCTCGAGCTATCTTTCATGAAAGTTCCCACTTTTAAGTTCCCACTCCTGTCCACCGCCTGGGATTCATGTCGAATTAATTCCAAGTGCAAGCAGACTGTGGAATTTTCTTCCTGAATCTATTCGGAGGGCGCCCTAGATATGTGTTAGGTTTCCCTGCAAAGGTTGTGGAGGTCAGACGGGATTCGCTACTTATGTAAACCAACTTACCCAATCCAGTTAGATGAGGATGTAACCTATGAAGAATATGACAAGGAGGAAGAAGTCTTTTACGTGAAATGATATATAAAAACTATAATATACCGATTTCTAGGGATAATCGTTGTTCTGGGATATTTCCTTTGTTGATTAAGCCTCCACTTCTTCAACTAAGAAATTTCTTACCCAATTTCTTTGATCCCTCAGTGATTAATCTAGAATCTAGTGCAAGCTCTCGTTAGACGGTTTCTGAGTACTAACTATAAGGTACTCTAGGATGTTTATCCGCAAGGAATTACAATTATTTCAATTACGAAACAAGTCTTCAAACATTTTGAGATGTTTATGAATAAAAACAAACAAATAAGTAATCGACCGATTGTGGTAAAATGTATTTTTACTATACACATAACCAGAACTGATGCCCGAGATAAATTGTTTGTACCTTATTCTTCTTATTCCTATGTATATGTAGTATTTAGTATTAAATAAATGGTTAATAAAAACTAAGTGTGTTTAGTATTTTTTTTTTATTTGTTCATTAATATTTAAAAGCAACAGAAACTCCTTGAACATAATCCAGATAACGATGCCGTCCCGGTTCCCGGTCTTGTCGCCGGGAAGGGCAGGCTTAGAATAATTATTGTATTTATAGAATGCGAATTAATCTGTAAAGAAATTATATTAAAAAATACTCATTACAAATTTTTCTATATGTATTTTCTTCTCCCAATTTCAAAATAATTATTCAAAATATAAATTAATCAAAGTACTATACCTCCAAAAAAAAATAAGATTTTGCTTAACATATTTAAAATTGTTTTTTTTAATATTAAACTTAATAGTTTGTTTTGATCTAGGCTTTTTCAATTACCGTTCCTGCGGAAAATCCTCAGTGTGCACCACCAAACCACATAATAGACCTAAATGTTCAAATTCCTCTCATAAAATCTTATTTATGATCATTGTTGAATTAGGAGTGGTGTAGTTATTTTCGACTATTAGCTCTGTTTACCCCGTAAGGAATAAAGACGTGAATTATTTTTGTTTATAGAAGGAGGAAAGTCAGGTGATCACATTAACTTCAACGGCCCTATTAACTGAGAAACTAAAGCAGAATCATTAATGGTTCATATTTAATTGGCTGTAGATATCATACTACCTTACTTACGTACCTTATCTTGTTCTTCTTCTTAGCGTGTCGACAAACCCTATTATTTACACACTCTACTGCCCAAAATAAGTGCACTTGCTCTAAGGCAGGATAATCCTGGAGCACGGGCTCACGAGCCTGGACGCAATTAACTCTCGACATGTTTCAATTTACACTCGCAAATACCGACAACCGCCCCTATTGTACGTTATATCGCATCTCCTATATTATTCATGTTATGAATAGAAGCGCCTGCATAAAACATAATTCTCGTATTATCGAAAATGAGTTGGTAATATGATTTTGAAAGCCGCAACTTTACCGACTCTAGAATTTTACGATAAAAGGTAACGTATGCCTCTCAATGTAAATCTTAAAGGTAACGTATCTCTAAGGTTTACATTGATTTAGGTGATGATGATAGATTTGAATCTATTATAATTATTTTCATTCAGGACTGTATGAGAAAATAGACTATGTCTACCTCGTAAGGGTCAGGTATTGACACTGAACTGTGCAACCCTGTTACCGGCAAACCTAACAAGTGTTCATGGCACTCGTAACATGTTCAGTTGCATGCACGTAAAATTATTGATGTATTATTGATAACTTAGGTATGTAAAGTATTAAACTCGAAGCTTACACAAAAGTTGAATGAAACCTATATCTTTATTTAATTAAAACTAACAGATTTCTATTTTTGATTATTGTGAAACAAAAAAGATACTAGTCTGGTTTTGAGTACATAATGGCACGGAATTTAGAGAATGATTTTATAAGAATAATATTTTTTTTATTTCCACGGGAGCGAGGCTTCAAGGAGAATACTAATTAATAATAAACGGGTCACACTTTGCAATATTGAACGCTTCTTGCAAAAAAATCATATAATAAATGAGGAACCAAAATGCAAATCTCCTATTGCCATGCAATTTAGTATTACCCTTCCATAGCTTGCATATTCTGCAATCAAATACACGCTAATATACGCTAATAAATATTTCCAGTATATTGTTGCTTTGATATAATAAAGCGGGCCACCATAAATTTGGACAAGTTCAGTAATTCTGATAAGTCCTCAAATTAATATATTATAGGCAGAAGTTCAATAATTCTTATAATTAATGACTGAAGCCAGGAGGAAAATACAGATTTAAATAAAAAATAATTAGCTATACTTGTTAACTCATTTTAAAAACAAATTTCTTGTTTATTTACACTGAAATTTACGCAAGAATCTTTTAGTTTACCCCTAGAAGTAGGTACCTACTTACCAAAATTCAAATCTCAATACCCAGAGGTTCGAGATACTTATCTCTTTATATAAAACGATAAGATGACGAACTATATGACTTATCAATGCACAGCCCAAACTACTGGACCGATCAAGCTGTAATTTGGCATGCAGAAAGTCGCTCTGATGTAGGCATTCGCTAAGAAAGAAGTTTTCGAAATTCGGGCGATAAAGGAATTTTCTTTACACGCGGGCGGCGCCGCGGACTCTCGTTAGTCATTTATATTTCAGATATCAGTCAGTTAGTATCGTTTTTATATATACCTATATAGATTTGGTTAAATAAAATAACAGTTCTTAATACAACAATAATACAAAACAACATTTGTAGTATCTATATGTATAGATGTTTTTATGTTACTCGAATAATAGCAGCGCCTCCATTCATATCAACAATACTAACTCGAACGTCGTAAATTAAATCTCATTGTACATCTAGTTCTTCTGTATAATCTGTAATAATATATCAAATTCTTTTGAAAATCTTACGTGTATTAAATTACTACAAGGTGTTATTCGTAAAAGCATAAAGATTCTCTGAAAGGCTAAGACGTAATTTATCTAATTTACTTCAAAGAAGTGTACGATGAAAAGAGCACAAAATAAAAACGAAATAGATAAAGAATGAGAATATAACGTACAATTACCTATTAACGTGAACATTTGTTACGCGGATTTGTATCAGACGAGGTAACACGAAATAATCTTGGCAAGAATAATGGTGTTCGCATTTTTATACAGTTTTATTTAACACTGCCTCCTAGAAACAGAAATATAATAATTCACAACCAAAATATTTCACAAAAGTTCTTTTGTAAAAGCATTAAGAAAGAATTTATCCATCGAAATACTCGAATTCAAACATTTAATATGAATTAAGCAATAATTACATACCAACGCATTTTATTGTTCCCGTGTCATGATATTCGTATGTATGAACCTAAAATTTGTGTAAGTATACAAAAAAATGCATATAATGACTATAAGGACAATTTCAAATATCTGCTACTACAGAAAATAGATTTTCTTTTCAACGTATCTTGTTAAAATTACAACTAACGAGATTTTAAGATAAAGCATACCTGTAAATATCGCCTAAAAAAACATGGGACACGGAATATCTGGATATCCTGAAAATAACATCTAAATTAGGACCTCTAATTATCCGGAAGCCACATCACAATGACCAAAATATTCCGGAAAAGTTTAATGGACTCAATTAAGGTGGGATGAGCACTGAACTCTGCGGCGCAGTCAGCAAATTTATTTTTAAATTTAAATATATGGAACTCGAAAGTCCATAGTTCGTTATCCGTAGAGACACTGCCGGCTGGAATAACACGGCGTAAGGTAATCCACACGAGAATAACAATGTTTTCACTTTATTTTCACTTGTTTTTGCTCATTCCCGCGAATGTTCCGAGGGGACAAATGGATACGACTGGGACCTTTGCCTTATTTACCAGTCGGTTTTACAAAAAGCCGTGTGTTTGAATGCCGACTTTTTATTGAAATAACACAAGCATTAACACCTTGCAATGTGAAATGCTATGATAAAAGTATTTGCTTGTGAAAACTAAACGAGTTGTTTCTGCCGGCTTGGTAATTGGAAGAACAAAAGGATTTTACAGCACATTTTTTCAAAATAGTGAAAATGCGAAACAAGGCTTTCAACAAAGTATACGAGTACTTAGTCTTTTGTTCTTAAAGATAGCCTTTATTTCATCTCCATAGATGAACCTGTCTTTCGAAAATCTTATTACCTATGGGTTGGATGGATAGATTCTAAACCACTTTTACCTTAACTTTTTTAACAACCAATATCATAGTCATTGCAATATTGGTCAGAAGAACCAACATATTTAAAGAAACATCAAAAATATTTTACACTCTTTATAAAAAAAAAAAAAAAAAATTGGGTTTATTGACTCATTTCAGCAACATATTATGTACATTCATCGTTCATATAAAAGGTGTTAATACATTTTCTAATCTGGTCCAACGCTCAGCCATCCACCATCAAACTAATAATAAATTTATTATTAAAAACCGCACATAGGTACTTGTACAACTTGACGGTGGTTAAAAAGTGGCGTGCGAGCAGTCAAAGGCAAAGACGCCTGCAGAATGTGAAGTAAGTATAAAGAACTTCGCTCAAAGGCTCTATATAGAAATTTTGTATCACTTACGACGTCACGGAACCCATTTTCGGGCTTCTCGAGATATTCTGACGAGAATGGTGGCGGTTCTCGTGAAATTACTTTCACGAAACCCGTACACCGCACTTGGCCGCTTTTGCTGCCTTTATAATATTTGTGATGTATGGCACCACGCCACACATATATTGTGATCTCAACGCCGTCGTAAAGTATCCAATTTACTTCAAAATATCGTCCTATTACTGCCATCTATTTATAGCTAACGCGACGCGACCAAGTTTGCTTGTTAAGAAATGACTGTAACTAAATAAAGTCAAAAATACGTATCGATATCCGATAGCCGAGCTGATATACTCGAAGACCCCGACCGAGATTAAAATATTTTTAATTAAGTATAAAGATTAAGATTTTATTAAATGGACAAAATGTTTCTAAATTGAACATCTTATCTAATAATCACATATCTTAATAATTCCTAAAATAAAAATAGAATAGAAAATAACACTTAAGTTTCAAGAAGAATACTTATATACAGAACTCGAAAAGTAGAAGCGGGGAAAGTCTTGTTCAAGAATAAGCATAAGGGTGGTCCTTAAATACCAAAAAAAAATTTTTTTTTAATTTATGGTGGGGCACCCTCGCATAGTGATATGTAAAGTTAGAAAGTTACTTGGTATTTTTTTCATAATTTAATCTATATATATAAAACTCTTCCGTTACTGAGTGACTGACTGACAGACAACGCACAGTCGAAACTACTGGTCGTAGACAGCTGAAATTTGGAATGTAGGTTCCTTGGGATATGTAGGGGAGCACTAAGAAAGGATTTTTGGAAATTCAACCCCCAAGGGGGGGAAAAGGGGTAAAAACGTTTCTATGAAAAATCTTATTCCTTGGGTTTATAAACTTGAAACTTGGCATGAACACGTACATAGGCAAGTAAATATGTTTGACATTATAAGTTTTTTCAAACTACCCTCCAATCGTGATTTAGGGGGTGCGATTGGGTGACTGATTTATTAACGCACAGCCGAAACCGCTCGGTATAGGAGTCTGAGATTTTGAACAGAGGTTCCTTTAGTAACATAAGTGAGCACTAAGAAGGGATTTTTGAAATGTCAACCCCCAAGGGGGGGAAACGGGATAAACTGAGCCGGGGCTGCGGGAAAGTTCTAACGAGATACCGTGGCCCCGGAACGCAAAGGGCAACTGAAGGAACGAGGTGGGTTTTAGTCAGTAAAAGTCTGACACTCCCTTCCGTTCCACCCAGAGCGGGAGAGGTCATTTGATGATTTCCCATCCTTAAAAAAAAGACTTTGTATGACAACTTTCAGTCGTCTCTTTAACATACATAATAACATACATAATTATGTACATACATGCATAACATTAATAACATCACGTCTTTAAATCCCTATTATGTGTTAACACTACCCATACAAACAGCTACGAAATTTGTCCGCGTCCATTTTCACCTAAATACATACATACATACATATGGTCACGTCTATATCCCTTGCGGGGTAGACAGAGCCAACAGTCTTGAAAAGACTGAATGGCCACGTTCAGCTATTTGGCTTAATGATAGAACCGAGATTCAAATAGTGACAGGTTGCTAGCCCATCGCCTAAAAGAGGAATCCTAAGTTTATAAGCCTATCCCTTAGTCGCCTTTTACGACATCCATGGGAAAGAGATGGAGTGGTCCTATTCTTTTTTGTAATAGTGCCGGGAACCACACGGCACCACCGTTAACCTTTCACCTAAATTCTTAACGTTAATGAGATTTACTTTTTATTATCAGGTCAACCTAATAGCCTCACATGTACGTATAACTTCGTAAGAATTTTCTTTCAACTCCTAACCGTTGAGGAGTTGTACCTTCCATCATCAGCTCATTCACATGGGATGATGACTATCAGACGCAAATACTTAAACAGATCTATGAAATTGTCAAAAACGTAATTGCCTGTAAATTTGAGGTTTGCCCTTGATTTCCCTGGAATACCATCATCAGATCCTGACTAGGTAACAACGGGACCAACTTGAAAGTATACTCTACCGAACAAAAAAAGAATCACTTAAATCGGTCCATAAATCTCGGCGTAATCGGTATGCATAAATAAAACACCCGAATTTTATTTTCTATTAACTATCACGAGTTGTCTCGATGCTCGATAGATGGCGTTGGCATCGAGATAGATCGCGCTATGGTTTCGTTACCGTCATTTAGCTAGGTAGCGTAAAATATTTTAATTTATCGTGTAATTTTAGCAGCGCCCCTAGCGGACATACGCGAAACTACATATTACACACTACAAATATTTTGATTTGAAATTATTATTTGTTTGATTCATTAACTTTTAACTTGACTTATTTAACTTATTTTACTCTCTATTTCAGTTAATTTTTGATTTGTTGATTAGATTTGATATTTTTGATAGTGATAGGTGTCGAAGTGCGAGAAGTCTTAAATATTGGTTAGTAAAAAATACGTATCAGTTGCGGAAAGCAGGATGGCACTAAATAGGATGGGATGGGACAGGATAGGACTGGACGGGGCAGGACGGGACACAACAGGTTGGGACGGGACGGAACAGAACGAGAAGAGACGGGACAAGACGGGAGAAGCCATATGAATTTAAACCAAATATAAACATAAAACAGCCCCGCACGATACTGGATAAAAAAATGGGTGAAATTTTTTGGCGTATCCTTATAATATAAATACATTTGCGCGGGCGAAGCCGCGGGCAAAAGCTAGTATTAATATATAAGGGTCGCGACGGGACTTTTAAAGTTGGAAAGAAAAAATAAATACATGTATTTTTCTAAATGGTCACATTTATTCCTAGCAATGAAAATTGACACGTTAAGTTATTAAAATAATCCAGCTCAAACATAAAACATACAAAACAATCAAAATCTTACTTAATCAGTGTTGATTTCTTAGAATCCGGAAATTTTTTTCTAAATATTGCTTTTGATCTTCATTGGCGGTGATCAACTTGTTTTATTCCTCCATCAACGCAACACCACGATCAGCAATATCATTCACAACCCTTATGGACCGCACAATGTCTCTTCCAGCTTTGTACTCATCATCTTCTGGCCAGTCATTCACATCTTTTTTTAAGAATTGAGATGATATTCCTAGTATTTCAAAGAAACGAAGTGAATTACTGGACACGAAGTCTTCGATATTTTTTCTTGCAATGTCTTTCGTATCCAAACTAATTCTTTTCGGAGAGAAATCGAGACCTTCTTTTTCTAACGCCTGCACCATTTTTCGTTTGGTATCTGATGCAATTTCGTCATCGAAAAATGCAAATGATACGAGCTCTTTCTGCCAAGTACCACAGATGTCCCATAATTTTTTTTTAGAGCTACTTTGAATAGATCTGGACTTATATATTCGAATGTTGTCAGGTCCTTTAATAGCTGCAAGTCATTTTTGGGAGCTGACAAAGCAACCGAAGCTTGATATCAGTACTTCACGTAAATCATGACTGAAAAGATGCAAACATCTTTAATTCCTTTTTCTTCTTTTTTGGTCATTTTGAACTGGTGTCTAAATAAGAATATTTTCAAGCAATATACAGCTTTTGCCATCCAACATGCCCTGTGCAGTCCAGCTGGCATTCTAAATGATGCTTGTTTCTCAGGAAGTCCTCCTAGGTACATAATGGTGAGGTTGAGTAGTTCTTTATAATCATCTCGAGGTTGATAGACGTTGAGTTGGTTCTGAGCGAAGGAAATCATAATTTTGAATCTATTTCTGTACAGATTCCAGCGAATGAGGATCAGATGCGACTGTTTTGTAGTCGGTCTGGTCTATTTTGCTCCAGTGATTCCTGAATCTTTTAAAAATCAACATGTTTATTCAATCAGGCCCACTTGATGGACCTAGAGCTGTACTCACGACGGCTTCTAGCATTATCTCCAGTATATGATGGCGACATGCAAGCCAAAGCATATCTTTCTCCATTTTTTGCTCCAATAGTATGCATGCCCTATTTCTCAATCCCGAATTGACTGCAGTCGTATCGAAGCACATGCATTTAACTCTATCGTTCAGTCCCCAATCCAGTATAGTAGCATACACAGCTGATGCACATGCTTCTCCTGTTCCACGGTCCAGTTTCGAGACCGAACAACTACTATCGATTCCTTGTCCTGACACCAAAATAGGAAGACGATCCACTGTTTCGTGCCCGGTAATGTCTTCTATTGGCTTTCCATTCCAGTGAATAGTTAAAGGCAAGTGAGTAGTGAATTCGCGTTTCAACGTCTCTGCCATCTCTTTACGATGCTTTATCCGATGACGACGAATGGACGATCTATTCACAGAAAATTCCATGGGGTCCGACCCAGCACTTTTCAGCGTAGATTTGATTACAATTGCAGCTTTCCTGTTGCTTAATTTAGCGGCGTCCAGACTTGATAACGGACGTAAACAAAACCGACTTGCGCTCACACTTAAGGCTGATAGCGAACAAGTTGCGGGGCATGTCCTTGTTAATGTATGGCAAGAGGGGGGGGTGAGGAGAGCAAAATGACAACTGGTGCTCGCCTATGAGCCATTAAAACAGATAGATCATAACTTTTTATAAATTTCGTCAGGAATTTCATTCATAAGCCTTTCTCTTGTTTTGAGTTTTTTTTAATTTTCTAATGATGGCGCGACCCCTAAATATAAATTTGAAAAAAAAAAAAAAAACTGAGTTCATTTTATAGCATAAAGAACGCAATGACAAGGTGCCCCGATGTTATTTTTCACTTTGTAAAATAAGGACCACCCTAATAAGCATATTTGGAAAAAGGTCAATCACAATGATTTTACCATTCGGTTTACGTGCTCAACCTCTATTCACGTCGGGGGTTAAAAACAGGCGAATGGAATTCTTATAACAGCCGTATAGAAACTTGAAAATTCCTATGAAACGAAATAGTGCAACCCATATCAGAAGCTGACAGAAACCGCGTATGTCAATATTTTCGTTTACGCTCTATTACCTAAGCTGTCCTTTGTGTTATTGTGGGATAAAAATATACGGAGTGAAAATATTTGAAAGGAGGAATTATATGAAATGTATCGAACACTTGATATGGCCGTTAAACTGTATATCGTTAAAAGAAGGCCCAATTTCACTATAATTGAATTGTAACAAGATACCGATACAGATTTTTTTTTCAATAACCCTCACCTCTCACGTCACGAAATAACGTGGTTCTCATCAGTGGACTTTCATACACCAAATTATGTTTTGTTTCCCTTGAAATCTCCGAGATTTTAAGTTAAGATTTTTTCGCTAACTCAATATCCACTTACAACCCCGGCGTAAGTATATAATACTATTGAAAAAAAAATTGTAATTTTCCTTGTAGATCGAATATAACTACGTACTGCATTTTTTTATTTATCATATTGTAATATACTTATTTGAAGTGGATTCAATAAAGTTTTAACCAAAGAAAAAACAAATTTTCTCCAAAAAAAAATTTACGAACTTGTTATTCAAACAAGAACTCTTATAAAGTCATTATACTTGCAACGATGCACTATTTCAAAACGAATTTCACTATTGTGCTTTCATTAATGAATCCGTGACGAAATTGCAATAGCAAATGTAGTGAATTTTTAAATAGACTCGCTCAAATGCTATTTCAATTATTCCTAGTTCCTCACTCTGTTCCTGGATTCAAGTTCCAACTGAACTAAATTCACGCCGGTATTGTTTCGCACAAAACAGTTTACAAAGTTATAAATGCACATAATTAATTCAAATATTAACCCATCTAACAGATTGTATTATGTTTTGTTTATTGAATTTATTTGAAACAAGTTTGTGGTATGTATCTATATGTTTGCTAAATTTCAGCAAAAATTCATTACTTTCGGCATTGTGCATAAATATGTCATGGCAGTTGTCTTTATCCTACTATTTCCAAATATTCCGTTAAGAGTAAAAGCTTTGACCAAATTTTCTATACCTACTTCAAATGTGAGTAAATAATAAAAAACATAAAGAGCTTAGAGAAATTGCAACATTAAAAGTAAAAAGGTCGGGTTCAAAAGCTGGTCCCTCCTGGATCATGAAGTCAGTCCCACGTGGCTCGTCAAGATTTAACTCCTGAACGTAATAAAAAAGGACCAGTCGTGATTTTATGGCTGCCTCGTACCACAGATTGTTTAGATATTAAATTGCTAATAACTTGAAAACAAACTTCTCGGTAACTCAATATGTTGGTTTCCATAGGCAATTCATTTTGCTTAGTTACTCTTTTCTTTGTTGTGACTACCAGGGTATAGTTAAAGGTAAAATATCTTGAGAAAACCATGTTTAACCCGTAACGAACGCCAAAAAAGCAGAGGTCGTTTTATGTACGTCGACATGACACTAGATGTCCTGTCTTCTCTCTTTTTCTAGTGTTTGGTTCTTAAGGAGTAAGAGAGAAAATGAAGCTCAGACCTTGACAATGTTCATGAATAACGTCACCTACAGTCTTGTAGCCCTCGCTATTTATCAAATTAAATAAAATTTACTCAAATACTCTATAAATCCGCAACGATTAAATTGTAACCGAGTTTACCCGCGGCCCATCACTAGAAGCACGTGTTGGTCATTATCGAAACGAGGCAGTGACTGGCTAATTATAACAATTATGAGGGCTTCCAAATCGCGGCCCGCACGCCGGTCACGTCGGGCGAAGCACCGGTGGGGCGCGCCAGTAAATAATTCAATCACTCAACGACCCAGAGGAGTTGCTGGCTTAAACGCACAAATATGCAAATTTTGATATAAACATATGCCTTGTTGTTAATAATTCCGCCAATAACAGTATGAATAACCCTGCCAAGTGTGTTAAAATTCTGTTTATCACCATTCTGGCGAAGATATCGGAAAAACGCTCTCTTAGTGCACACCTTGACCAAATAAGGAAAATACATGCTAAATTTGAAATCTCTTGACCATGCGGTTTAGGCTTTAAATTCAGTCAATCAGCACTCTCTCGTTCTCTTTTGTATAGATAGATGAGAGCTTCAAAATCGCGGCCCGCACGCCGGTCACGTCGGGCGAAGCACCGGTGGGCCGCGCCAGTAAATAATTCAATCACTCTGCGACCCAGTGGAGTTGCTGGCTTAAACGCACAAATATGCAAATTCCGCAATGAACAGCCCTAACGATACTACTCCTATAAGGGTAACCGCTAGTTATGATCCCAGAATTTTACATGACCGTAATATATTATACATACATACATATAATCACGTCTATATCCCTTGCGGGGTAGACAGAGCCAACAGTCTTGAAAAGACTGATAGGCCACGTTCAGCTGTTTGGCTTTATGATGGAATTGAGATTCAAATAGTGACAGGTTGCTAGCCCATCGCCTAAAAGAAGAATCCCAAGTTTATAAGCCTATCCCTTAGTCGCCTTTTACGACATCCATGGGAACGAGATGGAGTGGTCCAATTCTTTTTTTTTTATTGGTGCCGGGTTTTAGTTTTTGAAGAACAATAATCTTTGTGCTAAGGACGCCATATGTTGGTCCAGTACGTACAATAAAAAAAATCTGTCATAATAAAAGTGATTATTTTAGTTAAATAATTCTATACATCACCTAACTATAACTTACATAAAATGTAAGTATTGTTGTTATGATACCTAGGTCAGTATATAGACTTCTACGGCTAGGCAAACATTGTACTTCCTACACCATTTCGACATACAAAGTATGCATAAAGGAATAATTTCATGACTATGATCGTATTAACAATAAGAAAAATTGACAAAAATTCGGAATAATACTCTTATGAGTTGCTACGCTACTTAAATTCCGTTGACTTCGTAGAACTCTGTAACGCTTCGGCAGCCATGTGAACATTTTTTCTAAAACCTAAATTAAATAAATTTTAAATTCAGACAACCTATTGTAAAATCTAAAAGTAATATTTTCTTACTCTTAGCAAACTCATTAATAAAAAAATCTATCAAAATAAGAAATGAGCTACTGTTTATATATTATAACCACAAGCTTAGTGTTGATGTCATCGCAAATTATACTACAAATTACGCCTTAAACATAAACCATGGAAGTAAAAACTTCAAAATTACAAGTAATAAAGCTATTATTGTGCACGGCAAGATATCAAAAAGCCATAATATCGTAACGTCTAAAGTTGTTGTAAAATTTTATGTTACGATCCTGTTCAGCTAAACCAAACTTTTGCGATGCTATACGGACTTTATGATGATACAGGTAATATCTACGTACCTAGTTCATATTTAGACATATGAAAGTACTAATAAATACGCAAAGGTAATTACGCCGCAGTAGTCTAGCGAGGCTAAGGCTATTTCTTCTTTCATTCACATTGTTTTTTTCTTCTTTAGCTTCGATTTCGTAAATAATTACGAAAATACTCGTATTTAACCAGCTGCACAAATAATTTTCAGATTATTTGAGCCATAGAAGCCAGTTACTTTTTTGTATTAATTGCGTAGAAACTCGGTGTAAATATCATATGTTCCGTCCAGTATTATGAAAATAGAAGATCGATATCATACAAATTTAATACAAAAGAAAAACAATTCTGTATACTTTAATACCTTAAAATCTCATTTACACCCAACAAAACAGGAATACTGCAAACAATGCACTCTTTATGCAAGTTTTTCCTGCGCTTTGGACGGCGACGGCTGTCTAACGATGCAGTTCTAAAGCGGTTGGCTCCTCAAAGGGCTATAGAATTCTGAAATTTAAACATAAAATATACTTATTTCTTTAACTTAAAAGATGCAATGGGGTTGATCTTTTAAGTTCATCAGAGCAGCTAGAAAATTTAATATTCTATTTACCAAAAGTTGTTTCTCGGGTTCATCTTTCCTATACACATACTATGTATTCTTATATTATTATAAGTACAATCTTTGACGAGAGCTCAAATCTCAAAATCAAAGTAGTTTCTCAGGACAATTCATCTCGCTCGAACGACATAGTTTACTGTCATGCAATCCATTATGCTATGAAAACCAATTAAAGACTCCAGAAATAGAAAGCAAATGAACACCAGGAGAAATCCAAGCTATTATGGTATTGGAAAAAGAATATATTCTTCAATATTTAATTTCATTTAAATAAAAAATGGAGAGATATTCCTTAAATTAAGTTTAAGTTATAGTGTGGGATACTAACTTAATACTTTATTTTATATTATAAATTATAAATGAAATTACCAAACCAAAGCAAATCAATAATTTTTTTAAGTCATACCGAACAAACCCCTTCCCTTTCCAATGTAAAGGCTTCGGAGATCAGAAGTGAGTGAGGTTCATGTAAAAAACTTTACTTGATCCAGTATCGTGGTCACAGGCATACCCCGTGCCCTCAGACAGGTCGGAGACAATAATGATGCGATGTCAAAAATTAATTGTTCATAAAAGAAGATTCCAAAATTGCATAATCAGCGTGCCAGGAGGCATCTTGCCAGATCCCCGTGGCTATAAATCTCACGGCTTCCATTGAATAAGGCCTTGCGCGAATTATGAACGCCCCATTAGTTCTCCTGAACGTCTTTATTTGTACTGGTGATATTATTTATTGCTTTTATAGTCTCAATTATATTTAAAATTCGTGTGACTGGATATTGTAAAATATTGCTTGGTATATGCAATTGTGAATTCTCCAAAATATGAGTCATATTTGGATACTTTTACTAAATATCTCCGAAAAAAGTGATCAGTGACACGTTAAGGAAATACAATTAAAAAGTCTTATTTAATCCTTTATCTATAAGCTTAGTTTTAATAAAATAACACATTTATTTTTTACGAACAACGTAAAAATAAGACAAGGGATTCATCAAATTACATACATACATATAGTCACGTATTTATCCCTTGCGGGGTAGATAGAGCCTTCAGTCTTGAAAAGACTGAAAAGCCACGTTCTGCTGTTTATCTTGTAATGGATCAATTATGTAAAAATAATATGTATTTTTTTTATTATATGTAAAAAAATGCGTACAAAATTCCAAATCTGTAATGAAATTGTTTTAAATATTTAAAACAATTTTTTAGAAGCCAAAATGATTTTTGTATCTGTGATTTATAATTTTCTTTTTCATTACCGTACTACTAAAGAGTACGTACGTAAGAGTGCTACATTCGTTAGAGACCACTGAAGCACGGTGATTCGAACAAAGAATACTTATGTATTTCATCTGAGACAATAAACACAATCATAAAGTTATAACCAACTATAATATTCATTTACTTTCGTCCTGACCTTACAAAATATTTTGTTTCACTTTGGACTTTGATTATCGAAACGTGTAGCTACTAATCATACAATACCACCTGGCCTACAAATGGGATAGTGGCACACGTACTGCAATATACGATATATAGAACAAATGCAGTTCGTAAAGCCACTAAATGTGAGCCCAAGGGGCTAGTGCCGCCCGTAACAGGTTGCGAGGATATAAAATATTTAATAGCAGACACTACTGCCAACGAAAACAATAGCTGAACGAAACGGTGAAATCTTTCAATAGTTTTTTTTATATTTACCTTATCCAATCTGAAATCTGGAGGAGACAATGACAAATCACTTTAATATTTCTATCACGAAGTGAGAGTGTATTTCTTTACTTAGATAAGGATTGAAACTACTCGCGTGAGCAAAACTATAAACAGATTTGTAATAGTGATTTTCGCAAATTACGTTTTATTTAAGTTACAAATAGTGTAAATAATATGAAATATTGTGACAATTTATATTTATGTCTAGCGCAGCGTTAACATATTTTTTTTTTTCAAAATTTAAAATTAAAAGGTTTTTAAAATAATTAAATTTTATTTAAGAATTTTGTTGTTGTTACTGTTGGGCTTTTTTAAAACATTCATAATGCTTTTTTAATTTATTTTAATTGAAAAACAACATTTTATATTTTATCAAACGAACGAAAACATTACCGTTACGCGCCCAATGTAATTTGGAATAATGTTTTGTGTAATGGCTCTGCTAAGAAAAGTAGAAGAAAGCAGTAGGCTTTTTGTCGAAATTCCCACGCCTGGCGCTATTGAGTTCACGTCTAAAGATTTTACGATTCCTAGTGCTATAACAATAAGGTTCAATAATCGACAACATATTTTTCGACTGTACAATCAAAAGCAAACCGCAAAACCGGTCATGTGCGAGCGGACTCACACACAGAGGGATCATCACAAACATTAAAAGTACATCAAAAATTACTTTAGATTTTTATATAATACTTAATTACAGTCAGATATGGTACTCTACATAATGTCCTCAAAAGCTAGCATTTTGTAAAATTTTACGATACCAGGTTAATGTTAAATATTCTTAATTTTAATTGTCATATCGTTTAATTTCATTAAGTTAAAAGTTTGACTTTTTCTTAGATGAAAGTGACCTAAGTGGTATAAAATTCAACTCTAACTTCTTTTATATAAACTCCAAGTTCATACAGCCAGACAGGCATAAAAATTCTTTTAAGGTTTTTCGTTTTCATATTTAGGTGCAGAACCCTAAAAAGATAAATTGAGAGTGAATTTATTACAACAGAGTGCTTCTCAGCACGACAGATATTCTTCAAGAATACTCAGATACCTATTCGTACTTTATCGCGTTTTGTTAATTCTTTTTCCCTTCTAATAAATAAACGCTTACAGGCGCCCGTCAGCTCCACGAAATAAATGTGCGAAGCGATTTTTTAGTATTGCCTTATATTACTGAAATAAATTTATATAAAAAATTTACTCACGTAGTTATTTTATTGCTAACTTTTATATTTCTCCAAACTAAGATTTTGTTTGTGATTCCTAGAATGAATTAGTATTTTTCGTACCAACAAAATAGATCCTAAATAAAAATTTAACTTTTTACACAGTATACACAGCGACAATAGAGCAACAACATATGTTTGTTATGTGATCAGATCACTGTACTATAGACAACGATAAAATTGGAAAAATTTCTCTTATTCTTGCTCTCTTTGCTTCTAAAAACACAAGTCTCTTTTGCTTTTATTATTTTGCCATTGAGTTCCGTAGCCACAGAAACCGGAACGTCTTCCAAATTTTATGGTTTGCCTTTATACGTCTACTCATATGAGCAAGACAGCAGAAAAAGCAGTAAAATTTAAGGTGTTAAAGAAAATAAAAAGTAAGACATATAAAATCTATTTAAAAATATATTGGTAAACAGTTAAGCACGAGACAGACATTTTATAAAATTTAGTGGTCACACGACGTTTACGTGGACATCAATCGCTTGCGTCCTAATAACCGTTTAAATAGCAGAAAGATTTATGGAGAAGCCCAACAAAGGGCCCTTGATCCTCCTGCGCCGATAAATCTACGCACCAAATAATACGATCCCTAGCGATTTGTTCCCGGGACAGACACTGTTTTGTCCAATAAAGTCTGGGACCGATATAAGAAACGCATCAGAGTTGTACCGTCAAATTGAAAACAGTAATGTTTTTTTGTTATCGTGGTACTAATCAGTTTTTAATGGTAAAAAGATTTGCGGCTAAATAGTATGTAGATCTTGAAACAATTACAAAACATAAGTAATAAATTTTCCTTATTATATCTGTTTAGTTAAAAAAAAAACGAATTACTTATATTTTAGCTTGAGAAAAGGTTTTATTTGGAAGATGTAAAATCGATATTTTAAAGGAAACAATAATGTATTCTGCGTAAAGAAGTATTTATTTTAATTTTCTAAGGACATCAATTATCAGAAATTCCTGCAAAATTAAAAAAGAAATAAAACACACAGCAGCCAGACTATAAATATTTCGCCCTCGCAAATAAATTAGAATCTAAGTAATTTACAATCACCGACCAAATTACAGTACTGAAAGCTTCACGCCGGCCGACTTTGTTACCAGTTGATTTCACCCTCATTTACTGATAATAGTCAGGAATATTAGTGCGTATGTAAAATTGGTTAATGGTTATTGTTAATAGTAATTAACGCTGACCACAATGTTAGAACTTGATATCTACATATATTTGTGTAATTAATGAGAAAATGGATGGATGAAAATTTCATCTAATTAAAACTTTATGAACGGCATCATAGGCGCCATAATAATCGTGCAGTTTTACCTACTGGGTTCGATCCCATTGCGGTCATGAAATAATGATTCTTTTCTAAAACATATTTTACAGATGCTTATTAATATATTCACGGCAAGGAAAAAAGAGCCCTACGTTCAGAAATCAAAATATGAATCCATGATTTTCGTTATTATTATCGCCCCTTCCGCTCTCGGAATATCAAAGTATTTCTCAAAAAACTCAAGTTCATAAATATTAAAAGTAAGCTACGCCTTTCTCTATACATACATAGGTCACGTCTATATCCCTTGCGGGGACAGACAGAGCCAACAGTCTTGCAAAGACTGAATGGCCACGCTCAGCTATATTTCAGCCTTTCTCTATATTTGCAAAAATGTTCACCAGAAGTCAACATGTATCCTTAACTAACAATTTGAAATATTATTTATAGTATTCATTTAACCCTTTGTCTGTAGAATTCGTATCCTTTACAAATCACAGTCCTGCTCACAGCCGGCCGACGAAAAGCTGAGACTACCTTTTTTATCTTTCTCTTTTCGGTTGGACGAGCCTTGTAATGTAAGTGAAGAAAATTATTACACCAAAGGAAACCTGTGGTGTAAAGATCTTAGACATTACCTTTTAAAAATAAAAGTTATTTAGTAGTCAATAATGTAAAGAACTGGCGCTTTTTGGGTGGGAAATTCTTGTTTATATATTGACATCATTTTTTTTAATGAAATGGCATCTTTAGCAGCATACCCTTTCAGATTAATTGGACAAATTCGGTAACAAAGATCGCGGAAATAATAATTCACTCCAATGCTATTACTCAACTCTTGGATTATGGACAATGGCGTATCACGGCCTTCTCCAGATAAAAATGTCGAAATCTAACAATTAAAGTTGTATGTTTCTACTTTTCACACATACGACGTTTACAACGTATATAAGGCCAATAGTCTTTTAGACTTGGGATTATTCTCTAACTAAGGCGAGTCACTGGCAAGCTGTCTATTACTTTCTCAATAATCAATTAACCGTAAATTAATTGTGGTGCCGTATCGCTCCCGGCACCAATACAAAAAAGAATAAGACCATTCCATCTCTTTCCCATGGATGATGCAAAAGGCGACTAAGGGATGGGCTTACAAACTTGGGATTATTTTTTAGGTGATGGGCCAGCAACCTGTCTATTTGAATCTCAATTCTATAATTAATCCAAAAAGCTGAACGTGAACGATCACTATTTTCTGACTGTTGGCTCTGTCTACCCCTCAAGAGATATAGACGAGACCATATGTATGTTTGTATTTATGTATCAATCAAATATCAATTAATTCATTCAATCATCGTAAACTGAACGTAACCTTCGAGTATTTTTGAAACAATTGGCCTTATCTACCATGTAAGGGATAAAAAGGTTTATAGTTATCGTGATAATGGGTTAAATGGAATATAACAAGCCGCTTGTGTGTAATCGTCTTTAGCGGTAGGTCAGAAAACAGCATACAAAGACAGAACTTCCAAACTGGTGAGCTCTCGAAATTATCAAACAGTCTCTTCCGTACATCAAATAAAACGACGTCATTTATCTTCCAGGATTTCTTCTTCCTGCACCATCAACTTAAGCATGGATACCATTATGGAACTAATTACCGACATAAAGAATACTTGGAAATTTCCTGAATTATTACAAACCGATCGTTTATTATTATGACGAAGATTGCCTGTAATTTGTAACAGCCATTTCATTCCATCGTCTTTGAACAAAGAGAAAACTCTGTTAATATAATGATGACCTTGTTATATAAATTGGGTGTTATGAATCTTACTTGATCATTTCTTTTGGCACGGCTACGCAAATAAAAAAATCTTTTGAATGTAATATTTTCTTTTCATTTATTATATAACATAAATTAATTCTTTTTTTAATACTAACCGATGCTTTTACGGTAAGGGGTATAACATCGTGAGAAACCTGCACTGTCAGACAAATGCATGTGTAACCATGATCGATTCAATACGGGATAGGTTCTGTGAAGGTTGTGCAAGTCAGACGGGAATCACTTCGTGTAAAAACCTGACTTAACCAATCCAGGATCCATAGACATACCCCCGGGCTCCTCTCCACCGAAGAAGATGCAACCGGGACTAAAGCCAGAAAAACGAAGAATAGAAATCAAACAAACTATGACTCTGTCTGCCGGTGCTCCCTCGAACATTTCATGAGAACCAGTTTGTAGTACATAACTTCCTCATCTTATAATTATGTAGGGATATCCTACTTATATTACGAAGTCGAAAGTAAAGAAGTGTAGATGTGTGTGTTCTTCCATTTAGCATTTTACTTTGTGTATTAGTTTTATTAATTTTTACTTATCCACGTTATTTTTTCTGAAGGAGTATAGATAGCTCCAATTCATACATAATCTGTGACTGAAAAGCAATTTCAATAAATTAAAGTCACAATCGGAATAAAATCTTACATTATGAGTTACTTTCACATTAATAATATTTATCATCATCATATCAACTCACCAATCCAATCCACCTCGCTTTGTCGGAGAGCTTATAGTATAAGTAGGGATTGATTAACTGCCTACATCCCATAAAAAAATAGTAAAGTTGTATAAATTATTCAAAAAAAAATCAAAGGCTTACGGAAAAAATTCCAGAGAACAGACGCTAAGCTGGAAGCTGTTGCTTAATTTAGAATATTTAATACCTCTGGGAAATTAAAACGAAATCCCGCCAAAAATTACCATATTTATATTTTGGTGGAAAGTTTTAATAACTTAGTTCTAATAGTTGAAAGGTTAAGAGTCTCTTGAATTACATACGAAGTTACGAATGAAGCAACATGTTACTCATACCAGTACATCAAGTAAATTTTCACGTCTGTAAAGTTTTCAACAGAAGCATAAAGTTAATGAATAACATATTCGAAATGTTAATTTATGCTGCTGGGAGATGTCTGTCAGGACGTGTCAGCGGTGATCTATGGGGCGAATCTTATTGCCCTGACCAAAAAGGACGGTGGTATACGCCCCATTACTGTAGGGTCTACGTTCAGACGGTTAGCTGCTAAAGTGTGCGTTCGGCTCACTCGCCATAAATTACAAAATCTTTTTGAGCCCGTACAGGTTGGTTTCGGCACACGTGGAGGGTGTGAAGCTGCAGTGCATGCCGTGCGCACCTTTACTCATTCCAATATGTGCGAAGTTCTTTTAAAACTAGATGTCAAAAACGCCTTTAATTCGGTCAACAGGGATACCTTGCTGAATGAAATTAAATTGCATGTTCCGGAATTGTACAACTTTTTACTACAATGCTACCATACTCCTTCAAAATTAGTACACAAATATAATGAGATTGATTCGGCCACGGGTTGTCAGCAGGGTGATCCCCTCGGTCCAGCTATTTTCAGTTTGGCAATTAACTCAATAATTCACGGTTTAAATTCAAAATTAAACATATGGTACCTTGATGACGGAACCCTAGGTGGAGACTTTAAAACAGTTTTGAAAGATTTAATTGATATAAAAAACAAGTTCTCTAATATTGGTCTGGAATTAAATTTTGATAAATGTGAATTATATATTTCTGAAACTTTAAATACATCTTTGGCATCTCAAATTATTCAAAATTTTAATAACATAGCCCCTAATATAAAAATTTTGACAAAAGATAGTCTCTACCTACTTGGTTCACCGATATTTGATGAGGCCATACCTTCCCTTCTTAGTAAATCAATTTCAAAATTCACTGACTATTCGGACCGCCTCACCAAAATTAGCAGTCACTCTGCGTTATTCGTTCTAAAATTCTGTTTATTCATACCAAAATTAACTTACTTGCTCCGTTGTTGCCCTATTTGGAAATACCCCACTTTGGTCCAACCTATTGATCAACTTTTAAAAAATAAAATTGAATTAATACTCAACATAAGTTTTGGCGAAGAGGCATGGACCCAAGCCTCCCTTCCAATTAGGAATGGAGGCTTAGGAATCCGAAAAATTTCTTGTGTAGCCCTGCCGGCTTTCTTGTCCTCTATCCACAGCACATCTAATCTCGTAGGTAATATTCTTAAGGTCCCTGCGACTACAAACTACGAGATTGCGTGCTTGGATGAGGCCACAAATGCCTGGCTAACCGGACCGAGTCCAAATCTACCCTCCAAGCTACAAAGCCAAAGGGCCTGGGATTCCATTTCATCTAATTTTATTTTCAGTTCTCTTTTGGAAAATTCCTTTAGCAGAGATAGGGCTAGACTATTAGCCGTGTCCAGACCAGAGTCCGGACATTGGCTTCATGCCTATCCATCTCCTGCTTTAGGAACTTTTCTAAATCCCCTAACTCTTCGCGTGGCTGTGGGTCTCAGAGTCGGGGCTGAAGTCTGTGTGGACCACAGCTGTGCCTCTTGTGGGGTTTCTGTTGATCGCCTAGGTCACCATGGTCTTGCCTGCTCCTCGGGTGCCGGCCGCCAATCCCGCCATGCTGCTCTCAATGACATCCTGAGACGGGCGCTTGTCAGCGCCGACGTCCCCGTGGCCCTTGAGCCCCAGATCGTGCGAGACGATGGCAAGCGCCCCGACGGGATGTCATTGATACCCTGGCGCATGGGTCGCGCGCTGGTCTGGGACGCCACTTGCGCAGATACGCTGGCGGCGTCCTACCTCCCTGCGACCAGTAAACAGGCTGGTGCGGCGGCGGACGCCCGGGAGCGCTTCAAGACCAATAAATACAGTTGTCTTGGCACCCAGTACGAGTTCGTACCGTTTGGTGTCGAGACACTTGGTCCTTGGGGCAAGGGCGCGCGGGAGCTCCACAAGGCGCTCAGCAAACGCCTGAGGGAGGCAACAGGAGACCCTCGCGCGGGCAGCTTTCTTGCGCAGCGTATTGCTATTGCAATACAGCGCGGGAATGCTGCCTGCGTGATGGGAACCCTTCCTAGGGGTCCAAATTTAAACAATAATGTATTTAGCTTGTAATTTAGAATAGTTTTTTTTTATTATTATTATAAAATAATTAATATTAGTTTAAATTATTTAATTAGGTATATTTATTATTAGTACTTTTCTCATTAATTATAAACAATTGTATATTCGAAATTCCGTAAGGTACAATATACATCAGATCGGAATTGAATATTAAATGATTGACGCTTTACAATATACCTACTCGTAATGCCGTTGAGTTTGTATCCAAGAACACTTTCGATTTTTTAATGTGCTCCCAATCCGTGCGATTTCCTACGATGTTTTGTAATAGTCAATCAAGAGTAAGTTTATATTATTTTTCTTCTTTAGTCTATCTCCTTATAAACACTAATTAAAATCAAGCTCTCATTGTACCTACATTTATCATAACAAAAAGATGCTATTTTTATTTTCTATTTCTATTTCGCGCCACTAACACTTTAACACGTCAAATAGCTTTGATGAATGAGGGCAAAGGCTTCTGGCCCTTTATAGTTAATGTAAATATTGTGTTTTAGCAAAATACACGACCTAGCGGAGCTCCAAGCTCGCGTTAAAATTGAGACACTTAAGTTTAACAGTTTCTTGAAGAATTTTAAACACTTTTACCGTTTTTATTTTATTCAGCTTTTAAAATCATAGTGTTATTGCAAAGTATTAAGAAAAATGAAAAATTCCGTGTGGTTCCCGGCACAAATAGAAAAAAGAATAGGACCACTCCATCCCTTTCCTATGAATGTCGTAAAAGACGACTAAGGGATAATTAATTGGGATTCTTCTTTTAGGCGACGCTAGCAACCTGTCACTACGTATAGTGAGATACGTATATCTCAATTCTATCAATTAAGCCAAACAGCTGAACATTGTCTATCAGTCTTTTCAAGACTGCTGCCTCTGTCTATCCCACAAGGGATATTGACGTGATTATATGTATTTATTCAGAAAACCGCAGTGAAAAATTTGACGTTATCGATTTTTATGAAATTCAGCATAGAGATAGTTAAATGACGTTTCTATACTGATCTTGTATAGATGAAAAGACATTATGTGAGCCAGTTGCTTCTTCTCTCACATTATAACAGTCGATCAACGAAAAATTTGATAAACTTGGGTATATTCTTAAAGGGGATAGGCTAGCAATATTTGCACGGATTGTTAAGCTACTTAACCAAACTTCTAATTCTAATCTTGCAATTTTCGGTAGTTTCTCCCCCTAAGTGATGAAGACTTGATTATGAAATAATATGTATTTATAACGACACAACTCTACCAGGCTTTCGAAAATTCTCACAGAAATAAACCTCTAAAAGCAGAGAAAAAAGGATTTTCGGCGCTATTAAAAGAAAAGTCCTTAAAGTGGCGTGGCGGTCCATAATGAGCCATTTTTCATATTGTTAACGACCACATTGAATCTTGTGCTTACTCAAATAAGATCTTGGATTCGAATACCACGGGAATCTTTAAAGTTAGTTTGAATATTTTGTCTTTAAATAAAGATATCTAAGCTGGAGAACTTAATTTGTTCGTTGAAAAATATCTTCTTTTTCCACTAATGTGGGGTCAACACTGTGTTTTTGAACGAGAAAACAACTTACAGTTAACCATAGATATTCTTGTGAATAAACCAATGCTTTCAAAGTAATAAAGAATTTGTGCGATAAAATTAACAGGACAACTTATTATAACAAAATAATTTAATTGTTTTTCTTAGCAAACACATATGTGTCATAAAACAAGTAACACAATGAGTTCACTAACATCAATAGATTTAATAACATACCAGCACCTTACTACCCCTTGTTCCATCCAGCAATTTCGACAGTCATTCCCCAATTTGAAGTTTTATTATAATTTGTTTAAAGCGAAGCCTCTGTGGCATTAGCTAGGCAATCTCAATCACATAACAAGGTAACCCCTAACGGGAACAACCCAATTTAGTTGTGTACAAGTTTATTTGGGTATCTGCCCGTTGGGCATTATAATAAATGAGAGGACAAATTCCCGACCTTTCAGTTATAGTGAAATTTTATCAAGTTACTCTAATATAGACATTTAAATTAATATCTAAATGACGCTCGTGTAACTTAATTAGCCTAATGTTGCGAGATGCGAAATATGAAGCTAATATATTATGTTTTATTAACCTTCAAATTTATGTTTTAAAGTGGTCCCTCCTATTTTTGTAGTTATTTTTACCAATTCATATTATTTATATTCGTGAAATGAAGCGATATTTCATAACTTTTCTGTATACAGAAGAAGAAGTACCATAGTGCTCGAAGTTAAAACTAGCACAAGCATAATATTACAAATTTTCTTGTCACGTGCTATTTTATTATACGTAACTAGCTAAATAATCAACTTCAATTTTTTTTTATCATAAAAATAACATACCTAGCACCCCCAGAAATTAGCACGTGGCATTATATCTTCGTGTTCTCATAATGTTTGAAAATTTGTTTTAATTATGTTTTTTTAATTGTAATAAATTTTAACAAACTTAGTTTAATTTTTTAAGAAAAGAAAGTATACATTACTTTCTTTACAAATAACTGGTACAAATTTTCTTGTCCACTGTCACCATAATGTTGATTGAGTTTGATACTTCGTAGGAATAATTTGGTTAAGACAGTAAAGTTGGGAGGCCAGATGATAACAACCGGCAACCCTAATTTTCAATCTTGTACATTTACAGGCGTGGAAGTCGACCCGCCGTCATTTAGCTTTTATTGTTATTTTTCCCGGACAATGCAATATAAACGAGGCTGAAATGAGCATTCGCTTTAATCCGGCTTACGGCTCTATTACCGTCTGAAGAAAACAAGGGATCAGAATTAAAGAAAAGATTAGTAATTCCCCGTCGAGATGCCGAAGTATCAAAATAAAATTGATATGGATGAATAGCATATCTGTTTATTTTTACTATTCCCCTGCGGACTGGTTGCGTATAAATTCACTTAAAATAAATAGCGGCATTTTCTGTTTGTAAGCCTATTTATTATACTTATGACAAATCAGTGCATCATAGTAATTTTAATCATCTTCTTATTATACACCAACAAAGCGAGTGTAAAAAAGAGGAATCATGAAAGTGTAAGGCCTAGACGAATTTTTTTCTGTGGAGCTAACATCATTTTGTTCATATTATCTTAAATCAATTAAAAAGCGCATAAAGTCGCACGTCGTGTTGCGTGTCAATTATATCCTCTCCATATTTTTGTCAAAGTGAAGTGGCGCAAACAATAAATCTTGCCGTTTCTTCCTCGTAGCCTAGCCACTGCAAAAACAACCACGCGTAATTAATTACCTCACTTGGTTCGGGTCAGCTTTGGAATCCAATCCCTGCTTTTGACTTTTTTTGGATTACGGTAAACTGTAGATGGATAATTGATTGGCTGTTGTGAGGAGCGAAAATTTTCTGTTTAGTGCTAAGAGTAGGTTTAGTAATATGAATGGTGTTTAAAGTTATTACATGCGGCTTACCAGAAGTACCACTGAAGGAAGAGTGACGGTGGGCAACCGGCTAAGGTACATACACATAATAAGAGATATATATATATATATATATATATCCCTTGCGGGGTAGACAGAGCTAACAGTCTTGAAAAGACTGAAGGGCCATATTCAGCTGTGTGGGTTAATATGGGTAAGTGACAACAAAAAGCGACATGTAAGTGTAACCTGCATATAAAAGAGACGAACAAAAAGGCTCAATATAATGAAGAGTGCTTGCTTCAAAATATTTTACTAATTGACTTTATTTCATTACATTCTTGTCCTATATTTTTATTTAGTACAATCTAGATCAATGAACCTTCTAGCCTTATGGCGGTTGCCTGAATTCCAAACAAACAAGAAACAAAGTCTTTAACACAATACGACTTGGAAATGTCACCAAAAGATTCATATAAGCAATGCTATCATACATTCGATACATAAATTTTGTTATGTCAAATTTTACTGGGACATTAATTAAGAGTGTTAATGTACGAGTATTGTTACAATCTTGTTTTAAACCATCGGGCAAAGCGACATCAAACACATTCTAATATCCAGTAAAAATACGATATTAAATTCAATGAACAAAATAATATTTTACGAGTACCATTAAATTGGAAAAGAGCTTATAACCCAGAATTAAAGGGGTCTTAATATGTTTCTTCTGTAAAATTCGGCATAATAAAACCAGCAATTCTGAAAAATTTATATAAAACAGTTATCGAAGTAGTATAACTGAAACTGATCTTTACATTTCAATGCCGAAAATAAATAGATCCTAATGAGAGATATTTCAGCATAACATTGTCGCTAACTTTCCCCGTTAATTAGGGAGAGAGCCGAGAGCTGCAGCCCAGGTGGTATGCACTCCTATTGCACCGCGAATTTGCATAAAAGTTAGCGCATAATATCGTCAGCGACGCTGTGTATGAATGCCGAAAGTAATTCTAGTTCGGTAGCTTCGTTTCGGACTGAATTAATTCAATATAAAGTCATTTCGTTATTTCACTAGCTGAAGGACTGTTTTCCATATACGAGTACAAAGACAAAGTATATTTAATGCGGAAAACAATTCATATGTAAGTAAGTAGGTAAGTATAGTATGCCTTTGTACGGATAGCCTGTTTTTTTAATATTCTGATTTTCTTTTTATCTTGGTTCTAAAATGTAGTCTAAGATTATATATTTGACTGTGTCACAGAATCCGTACTATTATAATGAATGCGAAAGTCTTTAGTGCAAAACTGTAGTTAAATTGCTCTTATTTTATTGATGTTATTATTCTATCTACAATTAAATATTGCTGGATGGCTTTTTTATGGAGTGAAGACTCAGATGTGGTCTAAGAGTATATATTTGACTGTGTCACAGCATCCGTACTATTATAATGAATGCGAAAGTCTTTAGTGCAAAACTGTAGTTAAATTGCTCTTATTTTATTGATGTTATTATTCTATCTACAATCAAATATTGCTGGATGGCTTTTTTATGGAGTGAAGACTCAGATGTAGTGGCAGGTTGCTTGTATATCGATAAAACAAATCCTTAATACAAAAGCCTTTTCCTTAATTGGCTTTTACAATTTGTACGCGAAGGAAAACACACTTTGACTTTTCTTCGCTCCCAATTCAAAGAAGTTCCATATCTCATTAATTAAAACTATTAAAAAGATGTCAAACCAAAATTTTGTTTTTACTCCAATAACTTTCGAACTGTATAGTTCCAACCCTCTTAGTGTAACTATATTTCGTAGTCGTTGTATAAATTTTAGGGTACAAATACGAGTAAAGAGGTTAGAATAGGAATCCTATTACGATTTGGGATATCTTGAAATTCGCCTATTGATGGGCGACACTGCGGGACATTCGACGTCGTGAATTGGGGTCTTTAGAAATGTTGTTTAGCTTTAATAGAAATCATTTCGAGGCGAAAATATAATAGATCGCATAATATAGGAACTATTAACAAGTTACATACATACATACATATGGTCACGGCTATATCCCTTGCGGGGTAGACAGAGCCAACAGTCTTGAAAAGACTGAATCGCCACGTTCAGCTATTTTGCTTAATGATAAAATTGAGATTCAAATAGTGACAGGTTGCACAAGTTTGTAAACCTATCCCTTAGTCGCCTTATACGACATCCATGGGAAAGAAATTTGTATTGGTGCCGAGAACCACACGGCAAACAAACTAGGAACTATTAACAAGTTCTAATACGATTGTATATTTTTGGCTCCTTCATAAGCCTAACACTATGTATGAATATTCAAATTACATTAAGCTATTCAGTTGTCTTTCTTTTTTCAAGACCAATGTGGCTATTTTCTAAATTGGCCATGAAGGTAAGCAAACTTGAGAAAATAAAAAAAAGGATTTCTACAAAAACTTTTGAATTACGAGGTTAATTTGCCGCATAGATGCATTTAAACGTAAAACTATTCAAATAAGTGCAGTACTTACAAAAAGTTGTTACAAGAATGAAGAAGAAATTGTTTTCATGTTCGTTCCATTGCCGCTCCGTCTCGAGGCAGGAAATACGGTGCTTATCTCTCACCCGGAGGCTTATCACGGCTATACATACCTTTGTATCGAGATGATAATAATCATTAAGCCGCTTTGTACGCCTGTGAATGGATTAGTAGATTGTAATGGCAGAAAATAGAGGGAATATGTTCCAAGGTAACGCTTTGATGGCGTTAAGTGCATTTACAATACGAACGCGGCAACCAGATGGTTTTCAGTTAAGGATTTTGTTATATAACTCTGATACGTATGTTTTCATTAGGTCTGTATAGTTCAGACATCACAATATATTTGCATTATTCTCTTTATCATCGAAGTTATCGTCATTTTCATACACACATATTATCACGTCTATATCCCTTGCAGGGTAAACAGAGCCAACAGTCTTAAAAAGACTGATAGGCCACGTTCAGCTGTTTGGCTTAATGATAGAATTGGAATTCAAATAGAGGCAGGTTGCTAGCCCGTGCCGGGTTCGAATCCCGGCCATGATGAGAAAGGAACTTTTTCTGATTGGCCTGGGTTTTGGATGTTTATCTATATAAGTATTTATTATAAAATATAGTATCGTTGAGTTAGTATCTCGTAACACAAGTCTCGAACTTACTTCCGAGGCTAACTCAACCCGTGTAATTTGTCCCGTACTTATATGTTTATTACTTATTTATTTATTTAGTAACCGACTTACCCATTTGAAAACTACATGACTATGACCAACTAACAAACAACTAAAATAACAGTAATTGTTAATTTTTAATATACAAAGCCACTTAATACCAAAATTACGTGAGGTATTTTAAGGAGTCATCAAAACAATATATTCAGAACTAATGAACATTCCGAATTAAATATTTTGTTCGACTTACATCAACTACATCAAGTGATCGGAATTACAAACAGAAACAGACAGACCAATATCCCAGCTGTAATCCAAATTAATGCACGGGAAATCTCATAATCCTTCATATTAAAACATCTTCCTATAAATAAACAGAAATGAGAAACAAATGGCATTTCTCCCCATAATATTAGTGGGATACCATTGTCTGAACGAATAAATACTCGGATTGGTTTCAAGCCGAGATATTAAATCTTTTGTAAACGTCCGCTGTGAAATATAACCAAGCGGGGTAAGGGCGCTCCCCCAGCACTATATTACGGCTAAAATCTAGATGTTAGTCAGACAAACTTCTAATTATACAGCTATATGTGCGTTCTTACATACAAATATCATTTCTTTATCGCTTTTGGAGGCAGACGGAGCCTATAGTAACGAGAGTGGAAGGTCACGTCATTGATTTTAAAAATAGTGGGATTACGTTGCATATTAATATCTAACTTATGGAAAGGTTTTTCTTCGCTACCAGACTATAGAAACAATTCAAACATAAATTCACGTCTTCATCCCTTACGGGGCAGACAGTGTCAAGTTCAGCAGTGTGGCTTAATGTATGTATGTGATACCAACTTTTGCTTCTTGCAATCACTTAATGCGTATTAAATTCTCAATTTCAGGATACGCTATTAGTATCATCTCTCCATCACTAAGCAATTCCGCTGAATGTGCTCTTTCGCAGACTTTTCGAGACTGTAGGCTCTGTGTACCCCGCGAGGGATATAGAACTGATATATGTATGTATGTTTCAGATTATAATAATCATATTATTGACACCAATTACCTAAAGGAGTCTTGAGACAGTGGTATTGTCCTAAAATGTAAGGTACATATATAACCAGTCATTAATAACTCTATACTAAACTTAACACTGAGAAGGGTTCATTGTGAAGGGCCCTGCCAAAGCCCGATAATTCTCAGGGCTCCTCCAAATAGCCCTATTTTGATTTGATTTGATAAAAGATAGGCGGTTTCAATACAAATTAATGCAGACTGTTAACCAGAAACTATTGTGATGTAATTGTGTCGGACAATTGAAACGTATACTATCTAAATATAGGTATTAGATATTTAATGAATGAATGAAATTCCCTTTATTGTACCTAAGAACAATGACATAATAAATCTCGGCTTTTTATAAATATATAAAATACATATATACGGGACAAATTACACAGATTGAGTAAGCCTCGAAGTAAGTTTGAAACATGTGTTACGAGATACCAACTCAACAATACTATATTTTAAAATAAATACTTATATGGAAAAACATCTAAAAAAGGCATTACTTTGCCTTTTTTGCAGCCAGACAACCTTTAGGTTCAACAACATTGTGTGTGAGAAAACGGGAATATTCAGGGTTAATTTCTTCTTTATGATCTCAACATCAAATAATTATCAATCTTTTTATTGTACTTATCCATATTTCAAAGGAGGATTTTTTAATGACAAGCTAGCTCATAAATCAAAAGACTACTCGTAATTTATATGCAAATAGATTCCTTTTAGCATTCCTACGCTACTTTTTTTCAGACGGGAGGGAATCCCGCGCAAAGTTGGTTAATTCAACATTAGCAGATTCTGATGTTACTATTTCTACTATAATTAGTAACTGAAATTAATTAAGTTATCTACTAATATGTTAGTTTTATCTAATTGTAAATTGTAATGTACAAAAAAATCTCCCCTCTTAAATATGATCGTTTCTAAATAATTTCACTCATTGAAATGTAGTTCTTTATAGCAGTAAAATTAACGTGGGTATTGTACGTTACTGACGTGTATCTAATTTTTGTTGTATTGCAGAGCAAAAATAACTAGGTGTTATGTGTGGTGCTTTACATTTATTCTAGCTTTCATCCCAGATTCCCAGCCCCACCCGTGCTAAAATAAACTTTCTGTTTTCGCAAGCCTGTGTCCTTGTTCAAAGTATAAACTATATATCTACCAAGTTTCGTTAGAATCGGTTAAGCAATTTAACTGTAAAGAGCTTACAAACAAACTTACTTTCGCATTTGAGGTAATTGTTGGGACTGGGTTTTGTATAATGATGGTACCAAATAGTACTCGTAAATTTGTTTTGCAAGTTGATAGCTAAAAACGCAATCAAAAGTATGTTATGATGGGCCTGTACAAAACATTTTCCACCGCTATAATGTGCCTTTGAGTGCGCTTAAAATCCCAAAAGACTCCAAAAAACCGGCTTGTCGGCCATTATATCGGATACATGAATTCAATACGAGCGTGTAATTGAAATTGAATAATCTTCACTATCCATCACAATATAATATTCTTTAAAATATGCATTTACAGTGTCAATTAAACATTCGCGCTATTATGACATTTGTACGGATTTGTATTATACGTACCTTTTATGTTTTCCATTCAGTTCCAAGAGAGTCGTTGATATTTTCAACGCTACGGTGAAAAATGTCGCTCATTTGATCTTTTAAATATTAATAAATATAATTTATTTAATGTATTAGCTACTCGTATATTTCTAAAAGTTGCATGTCATAAATGGTACAACATTTGCATTCTACAGTACATTATGAATATCATTGTTCATTCAAAAGGCACAGAGTACAAGCCCCTTGATTGTGGACTAATTCTTCCCGCTCCGTTGAAGGCTGTACAACGCAATAAATTCATCTCATTCAGACGAAGCACCCATGTGAAAAAGCTCTGATAAAAATAAGATGACGTCCTCTCTGACACATTTTTTTTTCTTAGAAAACAATGGTATTGTGAAGCCTAAAGATATTGATATCCAGTGAATCAAACATTTTCGACTCACCTCTCCTCTAATAAACAAGTGAAACCCGTTTCAAAATTAAAAATATTTTCAGACATTTTTCCAGCATTTTACTCGATCCGTAGGTACTTACCAACATGCTCCGGGCTGAAAATGATTAAAGAATACCGCATAGTTTCTATGAAATTTTGAAAAGTACATATATCGGGTAAATTCTTTAACATAGTGGCCAAAACAAATAAAACCAATCACTGTATATTTGATAAATTATAACAAGGGCTAAAAAGTTCTTAATTGTAATGAATGACAGATGCTTATTCTACAAAAGTGTAGTTGGCCACCCTAATATTACATAACGAAGTGGTAACCTTTTTCAGTACATACATTTCAAAATTGCGTAAATTGCACTTCGCAAGATCCGATTTACCCATCGCTCAATCCCAAACACTGCGTGAATACAAGGGAAAATTGTCGAAATTACAGAAAAAAATCAGGAATCACGATCTAAGAGTGATAAGATACGAGTAGATGGCTTGGTAATTATAGTGAACACAATATTGCCAACTGTGTATCATAAAACCTCATTAGGCGCCAAATTGATTTGAGTTTTTTTTAGTATCCTTTTCCGGTTTGACCTCAAAACTACTTGTAATGGTAAATCTAAATTATTTAACAATCAAAAAGCGCAAAAATGCTGAAAGTGGGCGCTAAGCGCTAAACTCAGAATTTTGAATGCTTATGTAGCCGAAAAGAATCTAACATGTCATTGCAACAATATTGCATGATACAAACTCAACTTTTACGCAACATAGTTGCAACTCTTTTCTACAAAAAGTTATAATTATAGTAGCCACACAAAAGCGCTTAGTCAAACATTGATAATTATTTTTATTGAAAAAATGAAATTTTATATTTTACATACACACACCAATTTTTTTCTTAATATAATTAGTTATTTAATTTTCTCTCAAGCTTAGAGATTATAAAATTACCATAGAGATTGGTTAGTGGAGCCTGTATATAACTAAATTCTATAGTTTATGATACGTGCACAATAAAAACAGTATAACATCAAGCAACTATTCCCAACAACGACCGATAGCGCTATTTTTGAAAGCCGAAAGCTCTCCAATTTTATTTTCACGCCTGCAGTTTCACGATACGATGAAACTTTCATCGGAGGCTTTTGCTAGACGCGCGGTGAAACATAAACTGTGGACAGATGCCTGCGAGCACAACTCCACTCTTTATTTTGTTAAAAACTTACAGATTTACTCTTATTAAATATTTAATTAGAGTTACATATACATATTATCAAGTCTGTATCCCTTGCAGAGTAAACTGTTCAGATGAATGGCTTAATGATGGTAATGGTAAATTAATGATGATATTGAAACTGAAGAGTTAATTGAAAAATATATGATTTTAACATGCTTATACATCCAAATGTTATATTTAAAACACAAACTTCGTGAAACACATATCTGAATATAAAACTTTTCCGTTACTGAGTGACTAACTAACTGACAGAAAAACCGCTGGGTCTAGAAATTTTAAATATGACATATAGATTACTTATATGGTCTATGAGTGCACTAAGAGAAAATTTCCCGACAGGGATAGTAGTTAAAGTGATCGGGTGGAGCCGTAAGCATTCTCTAGTCTAATATAACATAATAACGAGTATGATTACGAGTCAACAATCTACAGATCGTAGCAACTAAATGCCTACGAATGTCCCTACGTAGCGCCTAACTTCTAGTCGATTTAGAAGCGCGTTGGTAGTCGTCGAGCTGAAATATTTAGCTTTCGGTCTATGAGCTTGATCATAAATTACAGATTCGTTTAAATTCAGTTATATAAACAAAAAAAACCGCCTTTGCAATATCAAAGCTAAAACTTTCCACACATCATATTATTATTAACTACTTAGCTGTCAACCAAAACTTGGGTGGTCCAGAAAGTATTATTATGAAAATAGCTATTAAAGCACTAAGGGATAGGCTTATCAACTTGAGATTCTTCTTTTAGGCGATGGGCTGGCAACCTGTCACTAATTTATTCTCAATTCTATCATAAAGCCTAACAGCTGAACGTGGCCTGTCAGTCTCTCAAGACTGCTGGCTCTGTCTATCCCGCAAGGGATATACACGTGATTATATGAATGAAGTATAGAAATGTGGTCTTACGCACACGAACTAGCAGACATATTCGAATTCACTCTTCAAAGATTCTTGAAGCACATATATCTGGGAATTATATACACAGTGCTACCATTATTTCAGAAACAAAATAACAATGATCATTACTTAGCTCTCTCATTTACGGTCACAACACAAGTTTGCACGCAACGACGGCCATAACTGTTATGTTAGAATAATGACTACACACACAACATTCTGAAACCATAACACCAAGAAATGTATACCATTAACTTATTTTGTCTACTGTTTATTTTACCTAATAAATATTTTAAAATAAAATAAAAAATGAAGTTAATGCATATACAACATTTTTGATATAAGTATTATTCATATATACTTACAAACCATATTGCTAGCTATTCTTACAGTGAATTGTATAGTATCGTATTCCCGTGCCAAATTTATATGAATAAAAAAGAAGAAATCCTAGCTATATCTAAATCAAACACGTTTATATAAACCGCATTCAACTATATTTATAAGTTTTGAAGCAGTGCTTGAAGTGAATTTTCAATTTTCTATAACTTCTTCTTCCCATAGCCGATTGTGACGAAAGTTTTAACATTTTTAATGTATAAAATGTTTACATTTTTAATGTATAAAATGTTTACATTTTTAATGTATAAAATGTTTACATTTTTAATGTATAAAATGTTAAAACTTTAAATTTTAAATTCTTACAACAATCCAAAGCAACTACGTACGTATATTTTGCTATTTAAACTACAGAAATTGAAGAATGATAATGATCACTTCTAATAATACTTATATTGAATTTCAGAAAGACCTTCAAATGTACCCTGAGATTTTCAGCAGACGCTTTCATTTAAATTAATGGTTACACCTATCTAATTAGTTTTAATTTAGTAGTCATTATACTTACATAAAAGAACATAAATTTGAAAAGCTGAATACTTATAAAGTGTAGATTTTAAATTGAACATTAATTTCAATATTTAATTAGGCATACTTAAATTCTTTTATGTATGGTATGAATGCATTTACATTTTTAATTTATCTTATTAATATATAATAAATCTTATATCTATAATAATATATCTTAACAAATCTTAAATTTATTAATACATGAATGTTTAAAAATTTAAATTTTTGAAACATTTATGTACAAACCTTTATTATTTTTTTATTAGAAAGAATCAGTTATATGTCTTAATAAAATAAACAAGTCATTCACAAAATTTTGCAGGTGAGTAGGTACACGCCATTTTGTCTTCGGCTATCTAGAAGTCTAGGCCCTTGCGGGGCCGACAGAGCCAACAGCCTTAATAGACTGAGATGCCACCAATGCCAATGTTCAGCTGAATTCGATACCCATTAGAAAGCAATCGTTTAACCAAAGTGGAAACAAATAATTCATAAAGTATATTTGCGTGGGATACACACCCACACTTTTTAATGAAATTTCTTCAAAATGCGATTAGTTAATTCAAAAAGTATAAATAGAACAATTGTCAGAGAGGTAAACTCTGTTTCCTCGAATGTTATTTCAAATGGAGACAGACGGGAACTAATTCCATCCCGGTCTCCTAATTGAACCATGTCCCGGGAATAAATATTATACGACGTTATTCCCCATTTACATCAGCCTCGATTGTCTGAGGCTTAGCGCCTGTTAGGAGGCGGGATCGGGAAGATTCCCGGGATTTCTTACTACTATATATGTATATTCAATGTATTCACTATCCTAATACAAGAGATATATTATTTCGAATCTTATTATAATATCAAACCATTTGATAATAACATGGATATCGTTAAAAATGACGAAATAGGCATATTCATCTAGACTATGATTCAATATGGGTAAATATCTCTGCTAAGCCTGCTTAGGTAAGACGGGAGTGGCTTCATTTAAAAAAGTTACTTACTCAATCGAGGATCAGGCAAAAGATGCACCTCTGGCTCCCCTCGTATTTACGATATCTCGTGGCGAAACCTTATGAAGAGACCCCTTTTAGATGCATCTTCATTCAAAGTCGGCAATCAGCAATACATTTTCGAAGCAGTAATTATTTCTAGATATTAAAATCACGGTCCTTTAGAGTTATTGGCATTGATTTTGCGTTTTATGACACCTTTTATGTAAATAAGTATTTTAGAACTTTATTATATTATTCAGTAACTAAACATACTAGAAAAAGCTCTTATGCATTTAAGACATAAAACATGAATTATATGAATTGTAATTTATGAATCAAAATAGACGCCATTTTTCTAAATGACAATATATTTTTGTGCTCTAGTTATAATGATAATTAATTTATTTACGACTTTTATACATTTTTGGGTATGGTTTATCAACAGAACCTTAGGTACAAAAACTCACAAATTCTAATTAAACCGTACAAATTTTCTATCACACAAACTGAAATTTACAAACTTATAAGGCCTGAAAAATCTTTCACCGAGCAGTACAGCTACAAGGTTTTAATATTCTGAATTTGTATAAATAAATTAGTTTCAAGAAGTCAATGCACCCAGCAATAAATTCATTTGAACGCAATCAAGCGAAACGTGGTCTGATTAAGGGCGTGTACAGCGTGCCACCGACTTTGTACGACCTCGGTCGCAGCGACTTTGAACGACTTAAAACAGTGCAGCGTGCATGCGATCAGATACCGATCTACAAAGTTACCAGCTGTCACTAATAACAAAGCGCTAAATGGGTATAAAATGGCGCCAAAATTTGGAAAATTTTGTCGAGCAACTATATATTTTTTACCTCGAATTACCATCGAGACTACCTAAAAATCAGTGAATGGCTCAGACTAGTCTTTGCAAGTTTAAATATTTACGTTAAATCCAATCGGTTTGAGTTGGTACGACAGAGGTCATGCGAAGTCGGCGGCACGCTGCACGAACCTTAAGACAAGTTCCTATAGGATAGTGGTGTATTTACGATCCGATGTGTAAATAAGCAACTTGGACTCTAGTTAACGGATATTTCCTCACTTGGTTCTCCTTTAGAAGGTCATTTGCAGACTATTATCAAGTATAGAGTAAATCTGTATTTCTACTTCGTAGGGAAAACTGTACTTAGTTTTATTATAATATTTTACCCAGTGCAGCATTAGTGCGACGGCCTAAAGAAAACCTGTTGCGTAAGATATTGTTTTAATGTCATTTATTTTACTTTTGACTTTTGGTCAGGACTTTACTTCCAAATTTATATAAAAGAACTTATAATAACTTAAAATCTTTATTTACATTAAATACCGATCTTCGTAATAAAACGACCAGAATATTTTCAAGTGCGTCTACGAAATAAGCTATTTGAATAAGATAGATATAACGGTCAATAAAATTGAAAGATATGATAGCCTTCAAATTTATCAGGGACCCATCTTATATCCCACAGAATTTCTTGGGTGACTTGCCTTTACTTTCAAATAAGGAGAATCTAGAAGATAAATTTGTACCATTATAAGTATAACAGTTATCACATTTTGAACTGTAAACCTCAACCAGTCGACTACGAATAGCAAATCTATTACAATGTACAATTAAGATAATTTTCACTCTTCAGATATAATACGAGTCGGATTCGCGCACGAAAGCTTCAAGTACTATTGGTGATCGAATAAAATATCATGATGAAAAGGGGGTCGATTCACGATCGTTGATTAGTTATTAAGTCTCGGCTTCCCTTTTTTTTACTGTGCGGGTAACCTCAAAGACAAAGACAGTTAAAACATATACCTTGTCAACGTTCGTGGATAAGAGGGCAAATTACAATTCTACCAAGGCTTGTAACTGTAGACTCTTTTCAAAGTAATATACGATGTACTCATTACTTTGAATGCTAACAGAAGCTCTTACGGCGAGGGAAAACATGACTAAAAATACACTCATAGTTGTTAAAAGATAGTATGATAAAATAAAAACTTCATTAAAAGATGCAAAGTAATACCACAAAACTGCAACACAGCTGTACATCTGTACTCTCTATATAAACTCTACTCTACCTTCAGCAGTATTTACTTACTAACTCATGTGTTGTTTGTGGGTAACGTGTAAACACTCTATACAATTATCTTCATAACCTAGTATTAAATTTCTATTTAGATTCTTGATGGTAACGTATAATTTTAAAAATACTTTGTAATTTTATTAAACATCTAAAGTGCACAAAGTAAAACTGATATACGGTACGTATAAAATTAAGGCTCTCTACGAGTCGTATGTATTTTTTTCTGCTTTATACAGTTTGCAAGAAGAAAAGACATCAGACACACCTATATTTATAAACGCGTAGCCAAAACTACTTTTTCATTGATCCCGTGTAAAATCTGTTCTTTTTCCTCCTGGTTTTAGTCTCGGTTGCATCTTCACTTCTCTGGAGTGGAGCCTGGAGTATACCTTTAACTATGGATCCTGGATCGGGTGAGTCAGTTTTTTACACGAAGCGACTCCCATCTGATCTCCATAACCTTTGTAGGGGAATCTTACATGTATTGGATCAATCATGGGTACACATCCAGTTGCCTGAATATGCAGGTTTCTATACAATATTTTTCCATCACCGTAAGAGCATATGTTAGAATTTACACTAATGCACATAACTTTGAAAATAATCATTGGTACATGGCCGAGTTGGGATTTGAACCTATGCCTCTTCATCGATTCGACAACCGACGCTTTTTTCTCTGTTGTCCAGCAATAAATAAAAAACCAGTAAAGTTACACCGCAGATTGTAATTGTAGTAATGTTTAAAGAGACATTAGAACATGATTTACTTTGAACTGTTTGAACATATCAAATCATAACGTATTTTAAAGAACTTAAACGCTCGAAATTCAAATGCAAACCATCCATAACTGGACACACCGATAGCGTCGTAAATCCCAAGCGGTTTCACGTCTGACTTATCCGCCGCGAATAATGTCTATGTGGGAACAGACCAGGAATAAAGTAAAGACGCTTTACGGGGAATACCCAAAATAAGAACAGATCAGCAGCATCAAAATAAACTTGTTCATGAAGACAAAACTTACCGAAAATATACAATTTTCGTTTGTTTAGGTACCTATCTCATGTTGACCATGATTAACATGCATCCTGAAGTATTAATTGGGACCATTAACATTTCTCAATAGTGTCGATGCTGGTCTAGTACTTAGCAAAGAAAAGAAAACATAGTGTGTACCAGCTGCTTCTCTTCCCGCAAATTCTTTATTAACCTAGGCTATGGACTAGCAATGCATACTCTGAATCTCAATCCAATCGTCAAACGCTTTACAGCAAAACGTTGTCTTCGAATCTTGTGTACTCTAACCTATAAGGAATAAATTCGTGATCTGTCTTTTGTAATATCACCGCGCTCTGTCTTTATTTTCCTGTCCAAGGTGCGGATACTGCAGTTGGAGGGTGAGTCAGGACCGTACGTCTTGAGCACGTCAACGATAAAAAACCTAGATCGGGTCATCTCTCTTGCCGATGTAAAATGGACTCGTCAACCAATGACCATTGTGAGTTCATAACATTTGTTTTTAGAGCCACTTTTGTCATTTTTACTATTCGGTCAAACGCGTTTGTCACTAATTTAAAAAGTTATTATTCATTCATATAATCACGTCTTTATCCCTTGCGGGGTAGACAGAGCCAGCAGTCCTGAAAGACTAACAGGCCAAGTTCAGCTAGGCTTAATGATAGAATTGAGATAACAATAGTGAAAGGTTGCTTATTAAAAAAAATCTGAGGAACTTGAAAAAAAATGTGTATGTAATATCCCGTTCTTAAGTTCCTTTTTTACATTCTCTAAGAACCGTTATGCTAATTCGACCTTCAGGTTTCATTTTTGTTAAATACATATTATCGTAGGTGTGGAAAAAAAGTGTTTCTAAAATGTATTCGTGCTTGGTAACGTGTACATTTCTAGAAAGAAAACAAACCTGTTCTGACTACTCTCCATCACGTGCGTTCTCGGTTTTATTCTAGATAATGTTTTAAAAACACAATGTTTTTTCTTCTTTTTATAATTTTAGTGTAAAGTTTGATATTATTTTGATTGATAACCGCGCAAAGCCAGAGAAGGAAGCCAGTAGTAATATATGACGAAAACTCTGTTCTCAAAAAAAGGCAAAGCAATTTGCCGCTTGTCTAAGTCCGCGACTCATTTTCGGTAGCGTCGCGTACAAAATGGGTTATGTTGCGTACACTCTACAGGACAATAAAAGAGGGCTTTTTATTTTTTATTTCTTAGCTCATTGTAAATAATAGTATCTATATTTTTTTTTCATTTAAGAATCATTCAATATAAAATAATGAATTTAAACTCTCAAGAAAATAATTTTCTATGACCAAAGATCATTAGTAAAGAGGCCGTTTTTCTAAGCGACACTCATTGCAATTTCTTTTTAATTTCAAGCCGAATTTCGCATGTCATTAAGAAGAAAAAATGAGTTAAACTGAAACGGTAAAGCGGTTCAAAGTTCACGGCGGAATAAATTGGCACGTAAAAAATACTTATCATAACGTAATAACCTAGCTTAGAAGGTTTAAGAAAATACTTTGAAATAAAAAAATCCAAAAGTGATACATAATGCTGTAGAAATAAATTCCGAATTAAATTAAGGATCCAAAGAATTTATACGTTTGCGTTTAGTAAACTAAATTATTTTAAAATCAGATGTAATCAGAAGTATGTACACAAATGCAACACCTTTTTTAGGCTTTCATTATAAATTTTCATGTAGCTTTTAATTGCAGTTCATAATGGCGGTCATATTTCACTAAGCTCTGCCGAGCTCTGAATAATTTTTGGTTACTTCAACGTTATGAAGGATCTGTTTCGCTACGCAAATCCTATTATCGTATAAATATTACAAACGCGAAATAGTTTCGTTTAGTTTAGAAGTAGCTACTTATTCACATAAAAAAATTACGTTTTTATCTCTTACGGGGTAAACAGAGCAAATGATCTCGCAAAAGACACAAAAATTACCTACCGATAGCTTTCTTCAGTATAGCTTACCTAAGATTATTACTTGATAGAATTAAGATTCAAATACTGACAGATTGCTAGTCCATCGCCTAAAAGAAGAATCTCAAGTTTATTAGCCTTTCCTTTGGTTGACTTTTACAATATGCATGGGGAAAAGCTGCTATTCTAGCAGCTGGTACACACTATGTTTTTTCTTCACGTAAGAACCACATTTTTTTATAAAGCGTATATATAAAACATACCTAGCCTTATTTGTTTCGCAGAGGCCACGTCAAGATTTTGGCAGAAAATACAAATAGGAGTGGTTTAGAATAATGCCGAAATTAATCTGTGTTCCGCTAACTACGTTTGACCAAATACCATGACATTAAAAAATAAGATAATATAATTATGGCATATTTTTTCATGACCTTTCAGTTACTAGCCTGCTTCTGATTTATCTATCAGAATTAGCAAGTGACTAGACTTTAGATCGAAAAACTAGGACCTGTTTCGGATATTCGTTTTAAGTATTCTCTTTATGAGGCAATTCAAATAGGTAATTATTATTATTATGTAGGGAGCCGCAAGCAAATAGATCTTCAGATAAATAGGCATCCTGAAAACCCCATTGTGACCCAAGTATTTGATCTTTAATTATTCGCAATATATTTTCTTGAGCAACCTTTGCCGACCGCTAGACGTATTTAAGAAGCCTTAGTTGAAAAAGGGTGGCAGCGGAGTCAATTCCTTTGAAATTAATAGCTTTACCTTATTAAATCTTTATAATGACAAGAGAAATCTTATTACTGTTTCCAATCCAGATCTTAAAATATTTAAATAATATATCTCAACTCAATTTATTTCTCAATTACTTATGAAGTTTTGAATATAACAAACTATATTTGTTTATCCATAGTCATTTTATTACTAATAGGTAGTAGAAACATTTAGTGCCTACCCCTCCAGGAAAAATGCGTGTGGCATCTACTCGTAGTGTGCCAGCCTACCCACTAAAACCCCTCCGATGCACTCTGGCTCCTCGGCGCTACTGATTTTTACTGTTTGGGCGACCAGTAGGTTCCTGACCACGCTTTATCAAGTTCACATCCGTTCATAACCCTTGCACCCTTGCAACAGCATTTGAATAAAATTGTAATATTTTTGGGAATTTATGCAACCACTTATAATTGACCAAGTCAATAATATATCGTAGATTTAGGAACACCATAATTTTGTCATAATTAAGTAATTACCGATTTTGCGCTTATTAAAAAGTATCCTTTATAAGTATTTATTACTGGCTTAGGCTTATTTAACAATCTCTATTATATTACCAAACTTCTTTTAACTCAGACTCTCGACGCAACTCATCCTTTGGAATACATCCCACGTCATAAGGCACATAAACTAATTAATATTAAGGTATTTTAGGAATCTAACATTGAATTTGGGATAATACATAACTCGGTTGAGATGTATTTAGTTTTTCTCAAACCCTTATTTTTGTAACAAAATTATATTTATGAAAAAGATATTTTGACGACATCGGTATATTTGACGTTATTAATAGTATCGGTTAAGTGGCAGATGTATTTACTTATTGTGCTGGCATTAAGGTAAATACTTTAAACGAAATTACGGTACGAAACAACCGAAAAATCTTTACAGGCAATTTTTCAGTGCAGCAGTTAACAAACGCCGTAAAATTTTCATAGGCGACTCCCATGAAACATAAATTTTGGGCGTGTTAATATACTGGGGCAAACATCGTCCACGACCCCAACGGATTTAAACAGAGCTGATGCTGCGACTCGCAGTGTGACAATCTATCATGTATATGCGACAAGCACACGATGCTCATGATTTCCATCTTGCCTTCTTTAAAACCAAATTAAGATAAAAGTAGTCACTTTAAATTTGTACCTAAAATTAATTGAAAGGTAAGATACAGCTTGTATGGAGAGAATTATGAATGTGGATGAAGCGAAAGAAGTATAAGGGGATCGTGCCACGTGAAGACAGTCTCTGCTTACCACTCAGAGAAAGAGATGGAATTGTATATATGTATGTAATTAAAAAGTTCCTATAGCTTTTACAGTCTCAGTGCAAGTTCTCATATTGATTATATCTATATGGATACAGTTACGATGCCAACATTTTAAACGAGTTAAAATGATAATAAATATTATGACATACTTTAATAATTTTGAACAAATTTACGTCTGTTAAATAAGATTAGCACAGATTAAAATACAATTAATTCAGAGTCAGAAAGGCGGTATTTTCAACTATTTATAATTATTGCCTTTCAGGATTTAAAAATCCTTTATAAAAATACGTATGTATAAAATAGCGGTAGGATTTTCGGGCTGTGGCCCATAAATTTGATAGCTACGCTCACGGCATGTCATCTTCGATTTCACGTATCTATATTTAACTTCTTACTGATAATAACATTATACCTTATTTCGAATCAATCTTAGTTCTGTGACCCTGAAAACATATTCTTCTTCATTCATTCATATAATCACGTCTATATCCCTTGCGGGATTGACAGAGCCGTGAACTGCCAGTCTGGAATCACACGGCAAATAGATGGATCAAAAAATTACAATCATGTTAAAAGAAAAAAATATTTTATGACTTGATTGACTTTTTTTACATAAAGTAATTAACAAGTTACTTATTATATTTATATAAAATTGATACGCAAATGCATCATGGTATAAGCTGCACGATATGAATACGTGAGCCCTACCTATTCCTTATTCGCCTTTTACAAAATCCACGGGGAAAGAGATGGGGTGATCCTTTTTTATAGTTCTATACTATTCGTGTCTCTATTTTTCAACAATGACGCACATTAAATCAATTTGTCTATCCAACTCAAACTCTTATGTTAGAAAATGATTTTCTATTACGTTTGTTTGTAGCGTGAACCGTATACAGAATCCCACTTGACCTGATGAGATTTTATTGTATTTCCCGGCCTCTGTGGAAGCTGTTAATAAAACACGATGCCTATTCCAGCGTCGAATAAAAGATAAAACAAATGATATCCGGTGTTCTCGAAAATTATCCCGCAGGTATATTTTTGTGGTGGGTTTTAGGGATTGTAACGAAAAATGTGTCCTTTTTATTGCTCAATGAAGTAACAGAAATATAGAGATTATAAATAGGTACAAATCTCATTTGCTATAGAGGTGTTGATGAGTAATTTACCTATAGATGAATTAAGAATAGATTTTATGTGTAGATATGTTAGTTAGTTGTATTATTTTTTTTAATAAATTTTTGGACAGATATTACAGGATTTATGTATCTTTAGAAGGTTAGAGGCTAAATGTATTCTTCTAGACATACTCACAGGGAAGTTTATTATAAAAAAGTGTAATGTGTAAATAAATAATTTTCAAAAAGTGATTTTCGAGTCTTTTGTTTGCGAATAACATTTATTTCGTTATATTTAATCGTAAAAAAACTCGCCTTTTCACCGAATTTTTGATAGAACCGAGACTAACTAGATATAATATGTGTGGCTCATATCTAAGATCGACCTAAATCTTAGGACATTATCGAGCGCAGTAAAAATCGCATTAGCTGAACAAATAACGATAAAAGAGTTTCAATTTAGATAGCGGAATGGATACAAAATGTAAATAAATCTCCGGAGCTCGCTGTAAATAACGGTGACCAAAAGGGACAACGGTCATGGGAAATTGGGAATTATCAGGGAATTTAAAACACTGCCTAGTAAAACCACGATTCGTTTGCGTTATAATCTAATAGCTTATAATTTTGAGAACAAGATATTTTGTCGATATTACTGAAAATCGTCCCACTTGTATCTACCATGAGACAACTCAATGGGGCTAGTGATATAGACGGGAATTATTGACAACCAACAGCTACTAAGCTACTAACGATATTTCCTTTGAATTATCCTTTCTGTCGAATAATTACTCGACTCGAACGAAATTTTACTCTCTAATGTGAGTCTACAAATTTACCTACTTCATCAAATACGAGTAATACTTAATAAGTATGTATATACATACATATTATAGTCAAGCCTATATCCTGTGCGGGTTATACAGAGCCCACAATCTTGACGACTGATAGGTCACGTTCGGCTGTTTAGCTTAATGATAGAATTGAGATTCAATTAGTTACGGGTTAGCCTAGCCCGTCACCTAAAAGAACAATTCCAAGTTTAAAAACCTAATAAGTACCTTCACTATTAAGTCAACGGATACTCTAATTTCTTCAATAAGCGAATAGAGTGTCGGCATTGCTAATACAATCTAGCGCGAGAATGAACTCTGCGCAAAGGCGGTTTTAACTCCGGCACGGGATGGGCCCTGCACATGGGCTAACGGGTGTCATAACACGGACTGATTATTTTGTTAAGTAAAACAACCTACCTATTCCAAATGTATTTCGCATGTGTGCTTTTTTCACTTTCATTAGCAGTGAGTTAATATGGGTTCAACAATGTTAAACTAAAATTTTAAATTGGTTCAAAAATTTATTGAATAACTAGCTGTGCCCACGACTGCGTCCGCGTGAAATAGTTATTTTGGGCATCATTGTAGCTCTCAAGGATGAATAATTTTCCCGGTTTTTTTTTTTACATTTTCCATTATTTCTTTGCTCCTTATAGTTGTAATGTGATGTTATATAGCCTAAAGCCTTCCTCAATAAATGGTCTATTCAACGCAAAAAGTATTTTTCAATTCGAACCAGTACTTCTTGAGATTAGCACATACAAACACTTCAGCTTTATAATATTAGTATAGATAAAAAAAATATTTACTAGAATTACCAATATCTATTTGATATCGACCACGCGCCTTTTGAGGGCGCCTGGGGTATTATCTGCACATGGGTTCCACATAGCTAGAGCCGCATCTGACTTTGCGCATCCAATTTCGCGTTTTACATTATCTATGTTGTTGCAGGCCATTCCACCGTCTTCCGACTCCCCAGAGCGGCCTGCACCGAACACTCCAAATACCGTTATTGTTTGACGAACTTAGTTAAATTTTGAACTGAATGTTGCAATTCGTGGCCAAATTGTCATATCTGTTCAACGCAATATTAGATACTAGCTTTTGCCTGTGGCGCCGCTCGTAGTCGCACATAGTCGTATAACACATATCCCACAGTAACAGCTGTTTTTCCCGGATGAAAAGTACCCAGTATTTATGCCCAGGTTATTATTATTTTTTAACTATTTTAATCCATTCTTGAATCCGGTGTCACTCGAGTCGAGTGTGCACCAAATAGATATGCTAGCTCTGCATTTACTTAATTTATACTCGTGGGTTTAAAAGTTAAAAATAAACACAGTATTTAGTTAGGATATTCAATAAAAACACAATGGTAAAAATCCAATAAGGACTATAATTTACTTACAAAAAGATATAATACACTTTACAATTGACCTGGCGCCTATTAATCTGGCCAAAACTAACAACGTTCAGGACGCAGACTCTGAAAATGTCTTATTAAAAGTAACAAACATCAACATTCGTAATGACTTCCAACAATAAATATCAACATTAACTTTATAACGTGTCATATTCATACGATCTTACGTTCTGAACGCATCGGCCATACTAACAGGCGGTTTTTGCTAAAAAGCACTCTACACATCCATTTTCATTGGTAAACCAGTGATCGGAATATTTAGAATATATTTACCTTAACTGGAACTTCATGTTAACAAAGCAAAGCACAACTAAAATGATTAGTATTTTCCCAGTACATAAATCATATCAATAAAAAAAAATGTTTTTTAAACACATATTAGGAGTGTATTCTTTTGCATAATTAAATGTAGATAGCGGGCCGTATATAATTAACCGATCTCCAATTTAGTCAATGACGAAATTCTGGTGAACAAATGAGTTCTGGGGAATCCCCTGAGAGTCAGGTTGGGGTATCCTGGTGGACAACTTGATGTCATTTCTTGATTGTCATAAAAATTCGGCTTTTAATTTTAATCGAGCTTTTTACTAAGTACCTACCAGTTTAACAATAGTATTTTAAAAAAATAACAAGACTATCAAATGTTTAGTTGAGGTAAATATATTCTATTTATTGAGACCACTTTATAACTAATATGTACAAGGTTATTTACAACCTTGCAAAAGCTGATATTTTGCAAGGATCGTACACACTCAAATATTGCTTTTAAATTTATTGTTAAAATGACAGATTGTTTTGATCCTTGACACATAAACAAAAACAGTCGATACCTAAAACAGATAGTTATTTTAGCGTTAGATAACTTCATTTAAATGCCTTCACAAGGTCTCAATTTCACTAGGATGATTAATCATTTACCGTTGCAAATGACAAAAAATAATCTATTGCACTTAAGTATCAATATGTAAAAAATATACAGTTGTATTTTATGGCCCATGCAAACGGCGCGCCAGATTTTATGTTTCACATGCTTACTTTAAGACATTCTTTGTGAAAAACATTACACAGTCCTGCAGGCGTTCAGAAATCAAAATTTTCATAAAAAATATTTTTACTTTCATTTACAAATGGTACATTGTATTTAGTGAACGTAAAGCATTATACTTATCTAAGGTGTAAACAATGTAGCCTTTGGAAATGAAAGCGAAACCAAGCTGTGTGAAAATTTACCCATAAGTATATGTACCTACAACTTAGTATGAACTCTTATAACGCATAGAAATCGGAAATATATAATACAATGAAATGCCGCATAGTATTAGATAGGTAAATAGGTAGTTTTCAGCGCAATTGTAAAACTGTGAACCGACAAATATGTCTTCAATCGTCAAATTAAACTCAGAATTGACCAATACTATTTGTACCATGTGTTCACAGTTGGACAATGTGAATAAAAAATCTATTGCGTTATGATGACCGAGGTGATGATTATCATCAGTCGCGACGACGCGTTGTGTAAACCAGAACTTGTCATTTCTATTCTATTATAATATTTCGATTTGATGCGACACCTTCGCGCTTCGGAAAAGTCATTAGTCCCATTGAACATCGCTAGATTGCAGACGTTCAATAGAAATCAATAAAACTCGAGGTCTCCAGGACAAAAACCTCTAGACAACTTTTATGCGAAGCTTATGGACTTCGCTTATTAGAAATTAAAATGAAAAATAATAGTAGCAACAGAGTTCACAAAAAATACTGCATCAAAGGGATCCTCTTAAATTGAATTGTGGTAATTATTGTGAGATCATAAAATCCAAGATATGCGATAGTTGCAATTTATTTAATTATTACAAATACAAAGACACTTGGGTTTACACATTCAACTTCAGAAAATAGGTGACAAAAACATTTCAGTCGCAACCTTCAGAGTTTCAAACGAGTGGATGCTTCAATATGAGACCCCACTTTATTTGATTCTCCACACACCCGAATTGTTTCTTTCTTTCTGCACCACAATTATCACTCGATTGTCCGAGAGGCGAGCGTGTCACTAGCTGTGATTATTAGTATTGCTGTACAATGAATTAGTGATTCTCTTCACCGAGGCACTGTTTCCGTTCTTCTCGAGACCCGCCAAGAAATCCTCCAGCAACTTGGCCAACACTTTCCTTTTAAACCTTAACGACTCGTTTATCACTTCACGTATCACTTCTTTCTTATTATCTACACTGCCCTTCAACTGTTTTAGGTGTTCGAATAGTTTCGAAAAATCTGGAAATCAAAAACAAAAACAAGTTAGATTCAAGTAGGAAACAGATTATCAACACTATAATTTTTACAATGACATAACTCTTATATAACTTAAATGCAAAAATGCAATGCGCCACATTTTTTGCCCTAAATTTATAAAGCGATATGACAGTTCTCTTGTATGCCCATCGACGAGCACAACTTTTATGCCCTGTAATACTTTATGTTTGTCATGAAGAAATGAATTGTGTATTCACTTGAGAAAATTGTGATTTAGTCATCTCTTTATTATTATATTATTCATGTTGTAGCTAAATATATAGGTAGAGAGGGTGTAATTACCTCTGCCAGGTCTCCTCACAGCTTTGAACACTTCGGCCCTCACGTCCATGTTGTGTTTCTTGATGTCCGCGAGCTCCTTGCGGGACGGCACAGGCGGTAAAGGCGGCAACAGTTGGTTCGGTTTATCGAGCTGAAATTGTAGTCAACATTGTGTTTATTAACATTAATGTTTTATATTAACTGACATCAATGTTTGTTAATCTGTTAGCGAGAAAAATTCAAAATCAGAATCAAAAGATGCTCATAGATTTAGGATTCTACATCTAGGCGATGGGCTAGCAACTTGAGCAGGGCTAACTGAGAATTGATATTCAATAGTGATACTATTTAATGAAATTGAGGTCCAAATATTGACACAATTTACATCATAGTCATACTGGTGAACGTGGCGTATGTCTTTTCGAGACATGGCTCTGTCTCACCCGCAAGGTATATAGACGTGATTATATGTATGTATGTTTCTAATTAAAACTTTAAAAAAGCTAGCATTATTTTTTAATGTCAAATAGACAAGCCGGCCTGCAGAAAATAAGCATATTGGTACAAGAACATGAATTAAAAATTCAGTTCCCTTCTTGAAAAAAAAAATGGCCTTTTTCTTCAAGGTTTATGTTACGAAGTACCTTTCGTTTCTTCGGCTTCCTGGGCCGAGCCAAGTTATTCTCCGCGGCGATGCCTTGAAGAATGGCGTTGATCTGCAACTCCTGCGTGTCTTCAGGCGGCGGCGACGGAGAACGAGGCATTTTGCTTCCCATCGTAGTGTACGCATCTTAAAAATAAATATTAACATGCTTAACAACTACTCTAATAGTGTGTGTCATTAATTTAAAAACTAGTTTCAACACTATGATTTTAACATTAATTACTTCAAACGCGCCCCTGATAACAAATTTAATCTTACTCTCTACAAACTATTTATTATCTAAAGATTAATAGCTTAACTTTAAAAAGGGGTCAAAATCGCTAGATTTAATATATTTTACACCAAGTACGTTTGCAGAAAGATTATTACTGGTATAACAAAAAAGGTCTGTACTAACCGCCATTGAGGAAAGGTTTGACGACCGGCGGTAAGTTGGGCGGCGCTGCGAGTGGCGGAGGCGTGGGGGGAGCCCCGCCTGTGTCCACGATGGCCGGCTCCTGGAATTATATTTATTTTTTTAACAATACAATACATACATCACGCAAACTTTTGCAAAAAACATCTCTCAAAAAAAATTTTACTTTATTAGCAATAACCCCGTATTTGCTAAAGTTAGTTTACCTTTAGGAGGAGAAAAGGGAAATAAAACTTGCGAAACACGCGTTAAACAAAAAATTGATTTCCGTTCCCACGAGTAGCACTAGAGCACCGCTCGACATGTCAGTTATTAGTGTCCTCTTTTTATATTTGGACGATTCATACATTCTGCTCTTTGTTTGAAAATGTATAGGAACTCACTTCGGGCGGCCTCCCCTCGGGCAGGTCTGAAGGCACGGGCGAGCGCGGGGAGGTGGGGCGGCGCGGGGACAGCGGGGACTGCGGCGCCAGCGGCGGCGGCGGCGGCGGCGGCAGCGGCGACGACGGCGGCGACGGCGACGGAGACACCGACGGCGATGACGGCCTGGAACATGGAATAAAAAAGTTGAAATTCGAAAGCGGAAACCATGGTTTGCTACAAGTCAAATCAAAGGCCAAGCAAAGATTTGTTAAAATTAATTTTCTTTTGAATTATTTAAAGGTATCCAATTTTTACTGCACTGTAAGAAATGTTGGTTGGGATGGATATTTGTAAACTTTAGAAGATATTTCACAAAATATTGGTATAAATTTATGAAACCTGATAGACCTTCCAAAACCCAGAAGGATGTTTTACAAAAAATTCTATCATTTAGTTAGTCATTATTTTTTACTATTTTGCACATGTATCGGTCCATTTAATTTAGCACGCATAGTTTTCGAATCAAACGGCTGTGACATATTTTATAGCTGTTACGACACTATTGGCATTAAACTACATTTAGCTATTGATACACAAAAAAAGTATAGAGTCGTAAAAGTAGAGTATAATATAGCCGTTAAAAATACCAAAATATTATTTCAAAGCCGATTATGGTAATATACATAAAAAAAAAGAAATACGTTCGAATTGGAAACCTAATTTTAAGTCAGTTAAAAGCTGACATTATATCATACCTCCTTGCGACAACATGGTGCGGCAACGGCCCCGCTTTCCGCTTGGGGGGCGCGGCGCGGGGGGACTCCGCCCCGCGCTTGGCCGCGCCGCCGCCCCCGCCGCCGCTGCGCACCGCCCCGACAGGGTCCAGGTCCGCTTCGTCCACCATCATTCGCTGCAATACGGAACAAATATATTTAGAGATAGGTTCATTGTACTGCTAGACAGATTTAAGCATAACATCTTTCTGATTGTGATCATCGGTATAACCCAATAAAATAAAATGCTCAGTATGTATGTAGTAAGGTCTAAGTTGGGAATTAACTAATTATTTCCCAGACTAAAAAATAAACAACAATGTTAATGAAATTTTGCTGAAAGTTACAAACACGAATAATTATCGACAGTAATTAGTCTAAATTCTCATCGGCAAAAAAGAAAATAAGGGAATAATCCTCATCAGTCTAGAACATCTTATCATGGCTTTAGTGTAATCACCCGACTTTTTACTCAGATATCGCAGTTATAGGCGGACACGGAACCTGAAAAAAACGGGAACAAAAAAATCGAAATAATATAGAGAGAGCTTCATAATAGATGAATATTTAATACCTTATCAATTTTGAAGGGGTTGCCGAACATATGTTGCCTCACTGGCTGCGACTCAATCTCCCTGAGCTGAGGAGTCATCCTCTTCAGATACTCCTGGTAGTTGCCCATCTGCGCCACCGGCATTGAATGAACGCTGTCTTCGTCAACTAGTCTCGTGTGCGCCAGTGACGGTTGGAGGAAGTTCGCGCGCATTCGCACCACCTGGAAATTATTTCATTTGAAAATTTAGTGTGGCTCCCGGCACTTAAAAAAAAGGCACACTACATATCTTTTCCATGGATGTCGTAAAAGGCGATTAAGAGAAAGGCTAATAACCTTGGGATTCTTCGTGTAGGCAATGGGCTATTTTAAGCAAATTCATAATTAAGCCATACAACCAAAAGTGGCCTTTCAGTCTTTTCAAGACTGTTGCATACATACATACATAATTCACGTCTTTTTCCTGGAGGGGTAGGCAGAGACCACATCTTTTGCTTGAGTGCACAGACTGTTACATGTATTTAAAAATGAAGTAAGTAACAGATGGCACAAATCTCCCATATGGATGATCCAGCAGCTTTTACTAGCGGTGACAATTATTTTACTTTTTAAACACTATTAAGAATCACTATGCTTGTATAACATTTTTTAAATTCTGTTTTTTTTGCCCACTACAATATTTCATGAAATGCTCTTTTAGTCCTGCCCCTTAACACACGCAGCTTAAATACACTATGAACTATTTGAGGGGGAAAAATAGAATATACATGCTAGATATCAGCTTTGTACTGTGAGATGTATATAATTTGCTTCATATTAAAACTCATTTAAACTTAAACTATGAAAAACTTACCTGATCCAAAAGATCTCTTCTTTGAATATCAAAAGGGTTCCTGTACGTGTGCGCTTGTGTCTTATGCCTCCCTCTAGACAGTCCCACCACGAAGCCGCCGAACTCATTCAGTTGGTCCCTAAGGGCTGTAAACTTATCCTGGAGGCACGGGTGTGTTGTCAAATCCTTCTTCAGTGGGGACCGGGGCATTACTCGCACGCTTTCTGTGAGCTGAAATAGGTTGATTTTTTTTATTTTATAAACCCATGGTATCAATGTGCTAACACCCGATGGGCGCATAGCTATTGCTTTTAAAATGTTGTGTGAAGCATGTAAAATATGTGGACTTGGGTGGAATATGAAAGTACAGGACACACTTGGCTGTCTGAGGTAATTTATCAGGAATGTTTATTATCACAGCGGACCCTAGGCCCTTAAGCTTAATGGAGGAGGATACAACTCGGAACACGCAAAGATAAGAGAGAACTTATCATTTTGCAGTCAGTCCCTTGCAGAGGAGCCCGAGATCCGCCGGTGACCATGATACTAATTAGAATACAAAGACCATGAGTCAAGTTTTTTTCCAGAAGCGACTCTTCTTTGACCTCCAAAACTAAAGAATGCCTTTTTAAGTCTAATTTACTCATTAATAAGTATTCAAAACCTACCTTCTGATTATTATTACTGGAAGCTTTATTGATGACGTCTGTGCACAGTTTTTCGAACTCAATCTTAGCCTGGTTTTTCAGTCTCTTCAAATAGTTCAGAACTGAGAAGCTGAGCGAGTTGTCCTGGTTCTCCGGAATCAAACTCTGGAGAAGTGGCGAAGATGCTCCCATCTTTGTCAATGCTCTACGGAGCGGCTGTAAAGATTTAGAAATAAATAATCATTAAGTGAAAAACTGACCTTTACAATAATCCTATGCTAAGTAATGTTATATCGACAGCAATCCATTAGCAAAACGCTTTTTATTTTTACAGATACATTTGATACTTCGTTTCGTTTATTTGCGTTTTCGTCACTCACTTTATTTGCGATATCGTTCACAAGAAAAGAAAAAATACTTACAGCCACATAATACGAAGGCATCCGATCTAAGTACTGTTGAAAAGCCTGCTTCCACTCGGGCGTGGGCTTGCACCGGTGCACTTTGAACAACTCGTCCAGCAACGGAAGCAAAACTGGGTAGTTGTATGGTAGGACGAACAAATTCACACAACTCAGATTGGTCGACGCTTTTAGGTACCCAAAAGGATGACTGACTTCGTTGTTCTTGCACCCACTATTCGCTACAAAGACCTGCAAATACGTAGAAAATTATAATTTATTTTTAAAATTAAGTAGATATTCGCAAGGATAATAACCAAACCAATGGACTAATAAATCAAAGAACCCGATAATCAGACACAATGAGGAGGTATCTCTAATTGCTTTTAACGCCGGAAACCGGTATTGCCGGTCCAATTATTGGTCAAGCCGGCAAACTAGCCGTTACAATACCTTTCCACAGCAGATAAAATCACTTATATTTTTTCTTAATCAATACCAAAACTAAGAAGGCAATCGGGACTAAGCTATAACGAGGTTAATATAATTCAAGATAGAGAGAGGAGAAGGTAGATGTAATTTTTTAAGAATTGTAGGTAAAATTAAAACAATATGAACAAACCTGCCAGCAGATAGTCGGCTGTTTCCTGGCGAGTATGAACTGAGTCAAAGGGCTGGGTTCCAGTTCATACTTGTCGAATGGAAGATTGTCTATCACCATCGGCTCATGACTGAGGCATGTAAACTTCACTACAGGATGGGCTGACCGAGGCGGCTGAGAAAAATAAACAAATGTTTGAACTTTTGTCTGTCGATTCAACTTGCCTTTGTTTATATGATTTTATCTCTCAGAATAATCACTTGAAAAAACGAAAGAAGCCACCATTTGAAAAATCAAATGGTCTTTGGTTTTCACAAGAATTCACTAGGATAGCACAAATAAATAACGGGACTTTTTTTAAAAGCCTCCTAATATCGTGTAACTTCGTTCAAAGCTCTCATCCATTACGCTTCTGTTATATTATGATCATTTATTAAAATATCATATTAAATCAAAAAGCTAAACTTTATTTATGAAGCCTTTTATTGTGAAATTTTACAAAACTTTTGGGTCTAACGCGACCCGTTTTAAATTTAATATACTATTTTATTTACTATTTTATAAATACATGACCTATACTTGTGAACTCCAAATCACAACAGTATAAATAAACATATTCTTGTCAAATTTATACAATATGATAAGAGCATTACTTAAAAATAATATTGGAATTACCATAATATATTTCAAGGTGAAATTACTATGCCTCTCTGTAAGCCAGTTTCTGTAGGTTATTAACAAATGTCTTATCTATGTCGTTAACCCAAGAGATAGAGTAAGAGTTCATAAAAAAAAATTTATTCCTCAGTAATGTTGTTGATAAAATGACAAATTTAGCATAAGCTATGATTAAAAGTATAATTTTAGTTTTTAGGATTAAAAATCATTCAACCTTCTAACTTGTGCATAAAAAAATGAATAACTAATAATAAGAGTTCTGGCCTAATATGGTTAAATCACAGGGGATTGTTTGTCTGTTCATAAGAATTGAGAAACAATACAATTGATCAATATGGAATGAGAGCTGTAGCCAAATATGGCGGAATCATACGGGATTATTTGTTCTTACCAGAGACTAATGCCCGTTTTCACCAAAGATTCCTAAGTCTTAAGTGTCACCTAAGCAGCATTTAGGGTGTCCATTCGATAAACATCAGTTTTCACCACAGCTTAAGTGTCACCTTAGATCAGCTCTTAAATTTGTCCTTAAACTCTAATTTTTTAACTTTGTCATTTTGAAAGATGAAGCTCTTTATACGTATAAAATGGAAATGTACTCAGGTAAGTAACTGATTGTAGGAGGCTCCTAGCTTTAGGTAATACTTAGTTAGGGGTGAATTACGAACTAGTTGGTGAAAACGGGCATAAGTAATACGTAACAGTATAAAAAATGATTGACTTCCAAACGCCGCTAGAAGAGACAAAATAATCAAAAATACTTACAAGTGTGGGAGCATTAGGGTCGGGGCGGAAAGACTCCGGTATGGGCCAGAAGCCGACAGCGAAGCCCTTCTGCGCGACCGTACGCGGCACGTATATGAGGCGGCGGCAGGAGTGCCACGCTTGCGGAGCGCTGGCGCCCTGGTTTGCTGTCACGCCCGCTTGATACGGCCCGCCGTTCCAACGCTGGAAATGAACATTATAATGTATTTATAGAATATTCTTTACTGCACCCAGAAAAAATATCAAAAGTACAGGTACTGAACTACTGAAGTACACAAGCGGACTTATCGCTAACTAATGCAATCTCTTCAATTTGATATTATTTTTAACCGTAGTTGTATATAATATAGTCCGCTATTGTATCGCGTTTCGCTGAACCGATTTTAATACGGTTTTCAGGAAAGTGTTTATAAACTTAAATTTTAAAAATTAAACCGAAAATCAATTGGAAGTTATTTACATACTTAAATACTAAAAATATAATGTAATTATTAGGTCAAATATCAAGTAAAGCAGTACATATGATCATAAATATCACATTATACCTAAAGAAATTACTTTTTCAATGGGAAAACCCCTCTAATATAGAACACGGCAAGCATCCGTTAGGAAAACCCAATGCTAGCAGTCCCAGATTCCGAGATATAAATACTTTGGTCTATTGTTTCATTTCTTAGTATATACAAAATTACATAATAACGAAAGATATTACATAATAACTGTGAGAAGTAAATTATATAAAAATACACATACCCCATTCCTTTCCCCGTCTCCATCAACATCCTTATCAGCTTCATGGGTGATATCGTCGGTGGTTTCCGCACCGTCCCTGTTGGCCCCGCCGTCGATTGGAGGCGGATCGGGCCCAATCTTCTCGAAGTTGATTACGACACCACTTTGTACCTTCTGCACCAAACTGTCGATGCACTGCATCAGCATACGGTGTGACGTAATGCAGTAAGAACGGCCTGGAAAAGATTTTATGGTATAGAGTCGCAATATGTTCCTACTCTTTACATTACTAGAGTACAGCCGGAGGCTTCCCGCCCGTGTTGAGAAAAAAGAAAGAAGCGAAAGATCCCCTCAATTTCCTTTCCCGTAGGAGTCTTGAGAAATGCTGTCTTAGTGTGCACTAGACTACATAAGGAGCCTACATGCAAAATTATAAATCCCTAGATCCAGCGATTTAAATAGTGTTAGAGTTGTTCATAGAAATCAAAAGAATATACGACACTAGAAAAGCCTTATTATTTTACTTAAAACTATTGGAATGAAGTATCGTCATGTTGCATGCAATTTTCTGCGCAGTTTTAAATCTATCAAATAAATTTTAGAATTGAGATGAATATGTTATGGTCACTAACATCAGTTGCGGCGTCACATTCTATTGTGCTGTTCTTTTATTTCCTAAGTATTTATTATCAATAAACTTAATTCATATTCAAATATAATCAAAGTGATGAGCATATTTAATAGGCTTTAAGATGAGTCATCTTCATTAGTCATCATAGATATAGAACACGAAACCTGTATCTCACTATTTTTCTTCACTTCTTCATCTCATAGTCAACAGCATATCAATACCATGTCATTACAATTTGGCGCTGTTACCCTATCATAGAATTCTATGCTGTTATTTATTTTTTTAAACATAGGACTATAACTACTTAGGCTGGTTTTATTTCAGTCTCAGTACTCATGTTCAGTTCTTTAATCCTCATGAAAGTAAAAAACAGTTTTATTTTATTTATTTTTATATTTTTTTAACTCTTACCTTAGCATCAATCATACTACTTCATATGGTGCTTAAATCTGCTGCATAGCAAATTTCAAGATAATTCATCCAAACAGTGACATGATACTTTAATAAACAAACAGTGTCAAGTTATAAAAAGATAAGATAAAATTACATATTCATTCAAAAAGCTTTTTAACGCATTGAATGATATGATGACGTGCGTATTTCATTGTTTTCATGGGTATTTTTAAATACCCCGGTGTTGCATTCGGCAATTATAATTTATACTTTAGTGGAATAAAACTACGAAATCTGAGGTTATTCAGTAGTTTCCAAACTAATATTACAAAACGAAATTCAAAACTTATTCTTTCCTATTTTATTTTATTTGGCACAGATACTTTTAATTTCGCAAATTCTTCACGTTAAACATCGACCTGGGCAAAGCTAGAATTTTAATAAGTATATAATTACCTCCAGTAACTTCACACATAGCGTCAATCGGCGACGAATCGGATGGGACGAGGCCAGTGTCTCTCTCCACTGCCGGAGTCCCAGCGAGGCGCAGCACCAGTGAGAACAATCTCTGGTCCCATCGGAAAGGTTCTCTGGTTAACTCTGACCCGGGGATGGGACAGTTCATAGGGAGATTGAACTGTAATAATTAAAGTGCTGTGTTTATTCATAACATTATTTTACATTTTATATCAATATGTTTGTGATACTCCCTTTATGCCATAAGCTACCTGTCACTTTGAGCCTGAATTCCATAGTTAAGTTATAGAGCTGAATATGGTCTTCCAGTCCTTTGCAAGACTATTAGCTTTATCTTCCCCGTAAGTAATAAAGACGTGATTAATAACAAAGTACTAGTACGAAATAATTGTTTAATTTAGCTTTAAAACAAAGTATTTATAAATGTTTAAGTGCAAGTCCACAAAACCTAGCAATAGCAACTTTACAAGATAAGATATGGAAATTGGGAAGTATACACGTTGATAAATTTCTATTAACAGGTCAAAATTGTGAATGAGAATTGCAGTATTTAGTAAAAATTTTATACATTACCTAGTTAGTATAGAATATCAGATGTTGTTGACAATTGATGTACCTGACACTTAAGAAAGGGACCGCACCATATCTTTCCCATGGATGTCGTAAAAGGCGACTAAGGGAAAGGCTTATAAACTTGGGTTTCTATTTTTAGATAGGGGATGGGTTAGCAAACCGTCACTATTTAAATGAATGTCAATTCCATCATTATAAGTTGAACATGGCCTTTCAGTCTTTTCAAGACTGTTGGCTCCATCTACCCCTCAAGGCATATGGAAGTTATTATATGTAAGTATAGGATAGTATACAATTTATTCCTCATTTTTTATTGAAATGTTAGTATTATTACCTTTAAATGGAATAGTCAAGTAGGTAAGATTTCTTCAAAAAAACTTGTAATTTTTTACAAATGTTATTTGATAAATTAATAACTACTATAAAAATTGGTTCATTTTTCATACTTTTATGGTGATGACAACAGTCATTAAAAAACCAAGAACATGCACTTGCTGATAGCTTAGTTATTAAACAATAAGTGTTAACATATTTACTCACTTCTTCCTGTATGCCAGCGTTACTGGATAATTTTCCTCCATCAGTTATTACGACAATAACAGATGGCTCCAAGTAGAATGGACATCTGCCTTGTCCATACGTGTCTATGCCTGTCTGCATTCGGTTGATGTTCAAAACATCAAAGGCATGTTTCAGGGCCGCACCCATTGTAGTCAGTCCAAGGCATTGTAAATTCTTTAATTCATTTATAAAAGTAGCCAAGTTTTCCTTCCATCCAGCCTAAAACATGTAATTTTTACATTTATATTATATGTTTATAGAATTATGGCATGTTTTTCTAAGTAGGTATTTTATAAATACATTCATATCCATCTCTACTTTCTTCTTATTTCTTTGCCAAAATTTATTCAACTTGTAATGACAATAAAAAGACATGTAATGAAAATATGATGACAATATGTGGCCTTTTGGCTGTTGGCTCTGTCTACCCCACAACGGATATAGACATAATTATATGTATTATATTTATATGTATTATATGTATATATAATCATGTCTATGCTATGCCATTATCATCATTTTAAAACCACATACCTACATAGTTACTTATTGTAGTTTAAATATTTGGTAAGTGGGATAAGGCAAGGTTAAGAAATAAATTAATGAAATGGGAAAACACAATAGATTGAGTTAGCTATAAAGTAAGTACAAAATTCGTTAAGGTGTACCTACTTCAATGATAAATATCTATACATAAACATCCAAGATCCTGATCAATCAGGAAGGAAATAATGTACTGACTGAGGATCAAACCCAGTAATAGTGGTTCAGAGTCAGGAACACTTCCACAGAGCCAAAAATAAAATTAAAGGTGTATTGTTGGTAAATAAGATACTTATATGAAACGAAAATAACTATTAACTGGAACATAGATATTATAAAATCCTATTGAAACATTTGGTAGGTATAAGTACCTACTAAGGTTATGCATGCTAATGTAAATTATTAAGAAGAGAAGCATGTTTACTGTACTGCGCAATGTTCAAATTTCCCCCCGAATCGCCATTTCGCTAGAACGTGTCGGCGTGGCCAATGAGAACGAGACGAGCGCGCAGTCGCGACGTTGCGAGCGCTATCGCCGAGGCAGCTACAGCTACGGCGGCACTTCGGCCTGTTTACGTTGTGCCGTTTCAATAAATTTCGCACAATTCAAAGTATGTACATGTCCTGGATTGCAGATTACAGTGCTTCACAGGTGGTCAACATTGGACCGGCGTGAATGTATCGTTCTAAACATAAACAAATAGAGAAATTCTTACTAACGTGTTCACACTGATGTACTAACCTTGATGTTCGCGGGTGGCTCTTCGAAAGTTAGAAGCATATATCTGTCACCTCTACTTTCTGGAGAACGTTGACGAACCTATGAAAAAAATGTTATCAGTTGAGCACACGCGATAAACAAATCGATCACGAAAACGAGGCGGTTGACGAGTCGATGACACTGCACGTACCTTTACGAACGTTTCCACAGCGCCCTTGGCTACATCGAGCAACGTTGGGCGTCCGCCCAAATAAGCTCTTTGGTTCATGGAAGCAGATGTATCTATTAAAAAGACTATTATAGTCATTGTGAGAATTGCCTAAAAATCTCTCTAAATACATTAAAGATGCGCACGCTATTATGAACTAAGAACAAAAATGGCCGCTACATTGTACGCAGACTCGCTGAGAGGCGACCGTCCGACAGCCGCTTCGACGAGCAGCTGAACAAGCTACGCCACGAAGACTCCAAAAGTACCACGTGACCTAATCATGCTTCGGCTATTTTCGGATTCCAATAGTAAACGTTCGGTAGTACTCGGTTCTTGTCCTCAATGTTGCCAAGTTATGAAATATGTTTTCCCGATTATCCAGATATGAAAAGGTATATTATATATATGTATATATGTATACACCGACCAATATCACAGACCAATTATCATTATACCAACATACATAAAATAACATTTTGTCGTTTACAAGGTAGAGAGATTCAGCAGTTTTAAATAGACTGAATGAGGGTTGATAGGATGGAGATAAATAGTGACATTTTCCTTGCTCAAAGAACCAAGTTTCAAAGCCTTTCCCTTGATTTACTTTAACAATCGGAATGAGCAGATATACAACCTGTTTTCCTTCACTACCAGGCCAGCATTTATTTTACATAAAAATTCCATCAATGTTCATCTTCCTGGTCATGTTCCTGATTATATTCTCATATCTTTGAAGGGGTGCGTCTTTTACATATATAAATACATATAATCATGTCTCCCTTGCGGGGTAGACAGAGCTAACAGTTTTGTAAAGACTGATAGGCCACATTCAGCTATTTGGCTTTAAGATAGAATTGAGATTCAAATAGTGACGGGTTGCTAGCTCATCGCCTAATAGAAGAATCCCAAGTTTATAAGCCTACCCCCTAGTCGCCTTTTACGACATCCATGGGAGAGTGATGGATTAGACCTTCTCTTTTTTCTATTGGTGCCGGGAACCACACGGCACTTTTGCGTCTTTGACTATGATCATTTTCACATAAAGCAACTGCCGCATGATGATCTCCGCGTCCTTCGCCGAGGAACCTTATCCATATTGGATCATAATTACACATCCAGTTATTCAGGGTTCTTAACCATACAACCACTGAAGATCTATAACAATTGTGTATTATAAATTCAAGCACTTTTGCCAAATCACCTCACCAAAATTATTTGGTGTTGCTTTATAAAACAGAACTAGCGCCTTCATTCTGTTCATTAGGTCTGCTATATTTCTGGTCAAGCTAAGTGCATAGGCATATTCGTGATGTCTGAATAAGTTTACCCCAATTACAAGTAAAAATTAAACAGACGCCACACTTATCAAAGATATTTAAAAATATAAATAAAATCAGGAACTAATAAACAATAGAATATATTATTTCAATTTACATTTACTATTAATCTGTTAATTATTATTTAAATATTTTTCTTATATAATTTTTTTCTTGCATTTTTATTACAATCTGCATCGTCATATTTGGCGGTAAATTTAAACATAACTCACTCTAATAAAAATTCCCTCTAAGGATATATTTAGTGCAAATCAGAACATTGTTTTCCGATTTCTGTGTGAATTTCTTGTTTGCAAATTACCTTGAATATTTGTTTAAAAAAATATCTCAATAATAAAACAACAATATTTCATCCAATATTCTTATTCAATCACGAGGAATTTAATTTAATTTAAATAAATTGAAGTCGATTTGATTCTTGACTTGCGTTTGTATTTTGAAAAAATACACTCGCATTCATAATAACACAAAATTTTATCTTCGCACTTGATTGATATTTTGGAATTTAGGTACTTATTCTATAATAACATACACAGACAGTACAACCACAAAATTATGTTGTTAAATTCATGAATAAATTAACTAAGTAAATACATGATATTAGCGGAAGTAAGTTTGTTTGTTAGTATCTACCTCTACTTATATTTATATAAATGTACCTGTATATATATGTAACATGCATGTAAAATTTGAAATACGGATAATGATTTTGGGTATTATGCTAATCAAACGGGTGTAGCTGCGGGCGAAAACTAGTAAATAGAAAATTGCTAACCTTTACTAAAATATCTATAGCCGGAACTGGAAAGCGAACCTTGTGTGAAGTGTTTATCTTTTAAACTAACTCGCGACTTCGTCCGCATGGTTTCGTTTTCGCAATAAATCCTATGTTCTTCCTCAGGATCAATTCTATTTCTGTACTAAATTTCATCAAAATCGGTTCAGTGGTAAAGACTGGCAGAGTTACTTTTGCATTAATAATATTAAGTAGGGATTTATTTCGCCATTTTGAAAATTTTGTACCTTTATTCCTATTCCCTTAAAAAAACTTCCCCGGGCTAGCGTCAGTATTTAGGTAGGTAGGTAAGTTAGTATAGGTATGTAGTTGTTTATTATTTAATTTTATTTTGGAGATCTAGATTATGTCTGTGCTAAACTTTATCAAAATCGGTTCAATATTTTCTTTTTCTCTATGTGGTATGAATGAATAGTATGGATTAGTACCTAAGTACATATAAATAATTATCTACCTATGTTCCCGTTGCCGGTAAGAAAAATTAGATTTAAATGACATACATGTGAAAGGTGGTTGTTGTGGGATTACATTATTTAATTGAAAACATAACATATATATATTTTATACATAATGGAATAACAGAAAGAATCATTGCTTCTTTTCTATTACTTATTAAATTTTTTTTAAATATTTTTATTCTTGCATTCTACACATAATGTTCTTTTAAGCGAATTTTTTCAGTTTGTTATTCTAGCATTTAGTACCTTTATGTTGTCATAATATACGATGAATTTTGCCAACCGATTACCTGAACCAGCGATTTTTTTTTGTTTCCTGAAATTATGAAAATAAAAATTGTTCCGTATATTTTTTAACTTCTCTTAAAAATAAGACACTTTTCTGTTACTTGCTTTTACTTTCTTCAATATAAAAATAACATGAACGGTCCATGCCATAAGCTGTCAATGTCAATTCATGACAAATCTTTGCATTGTGAAAAAGATTGAAATGAAAACGAAACGAACCCTGTGAATGAATCCTTCCTGTTGTAGTTTGTGTTGTGAATTTTTATTTGTTTTGTGATCAAGATAATATAAAAAAGATACTTATTTACATTATATTGATATTATCAATTGAAAAACCGATTCAATAATTGTATTTACTTAACACCGAACGAATTCATGTGTGAGAAGCTGTTCCATAGCAAGAATGTAATACGTGCCGCGTGCTGCTGATTTTTGTATAATTTGTTTATAAAAGTTGGAATTGGTGCCCCAGGACGGTTAAACTTAAAACAATAAATAAAACAGTTGACATTCTAAAAGCATTTTATTTAAATTAAAAGTTGAAAAATGGATGAAGTTTTAGAAAAACTGGAAGCAACGTTTGTTGGCGCTGATTCGGCTGATAAATCAAACTTTCATGATCTGTATAAAAATTGGGGAAGACTTGGAAACCAAGAGGAAAGGCGTAAGGAGCTTCTTGAAATCCAAAAGCAGTACGTCTTATTTTGATTAGAATATTGCTGTTGTTTATGTACGCGCTATCATAGTAACTTATGAGAACAAATGATAACAAAAAATATATTTTATTCTTACAAAAATACTAAGCTATCTCTAGTCCATATGTAACATGGCTTTGTTTTTTTCAGTGATCGTCAGAATAAGCTCGACAAATTTAGGGGGATTCTGGACATTGTACAGCATAATGAGGAAGACATTTTTAAGTCCCATACAAGAGTGAGTTTCTTACTTTGATCATCATAATTGCAAATCAATGTTTGTAGTTACACATTGCACATACTGTTTATCTAACCTGTCTTCCATAATTTACTTCAAATATGTGGAGTGCATAAGTCCAGCAATATTTGCATTTATTGATATGGCAATCTGTGTCTGTATCAATGGCTAATTGCTAAGAAGTTTATGAATAAAATTAATAAAGTAATTGATACATATTAAAAAAAAATCTTTTAACTGAAACTAAAATTGTGTGCATTAAGTCCGCCAATTGTGCTATACATTTGTATCTTGTGCAATGAAGTTTAAGTAAATAAATAAAATTGTGTGTATTTTGCATTTCAGGTATATTACACCCCTAACATATATGTAGCGGGATTTAACCGGAAATACACATACAATGATGTGTTGATGCTGTCCGAGTGGATTGTAGAGAAACCAGAAGACTTTAATGAGAATTGGTACATAACACCTTGTCCAAAAGGAAAACGTGTCCTTGTGGTCGCAAATAATGTAAGTATATTGAAAAAAATATATACATTTTTCTTTCAATCATTTTTTAGAGATTGGTTAGAAAACTTGCCTTATCTTCAGACAAAAATTTTGATGAGTTGATATGTTGTGGGGAAATCATAGTTAGTAAAATATATTTTCAAAAATTGTATGAAACCACAGGTTATTTTCAATAATTACACAATACTAGTTGTTCAGTTGTGTGCATTTCAAATATTTATAACCAACATAATTAGTAAAAGCTTTCATTATTATTAATTTAATTTAAGTATGCCTACTAGTTTTTGCCTCCATTGTTATTATTTAACTTGTAGCAGAAATCCAAAAATATATACAAACATATAATACTGATTGAACTAGTCTCCAATTTAGTTCAAGTGCCCAAAAGTGGAATAAAAAGATGCCTATGTTACACCTGAACTTCTTCTCTATCTAAATTTCATTTATATATATTAAGTTCATATATATATATTATATTTATTTATTGAGTATATAATATATTGAGTTCATAAATTTTTCAGGGTATAACAAAATTATTCACCAAGTGTGGAAGATTTGTTACTGAATTTCGAACAGGTTTGCCCGGTGGTAACCCATCAGGCAAACGGAGGTGCTGCAGTGTCATAGATTGCTTTTATGATGAAAAGAATCACACTTTACATGTGTTGGATCTCCTTGCATGGAATAATCAACCTATGACTGATTGTGAAGTGAGTAAAAACATGAACTTTCAAATATGAAATGATATCTATGTATGCAATAGTTTAAATAAGTATGTCAAAACAGCAAGTAGCATATTTTTTTTATTAAAGATTAAGGCAAACTTCTTTTGCATCTTTTCAATATTTTTTTAAAATTTGAAGTCTAGTGTATATTGTTACAAGTATACTACTCACAAATGTTTCATGGACCACTGCCTGACTGATGCTTCCTCATGTTTGGAATTAAAATTGCATTTGCCACTATATAATACCAGTTATATAGTATAAATGCCAGGAATTTAAAGTAGATAATGTTTAGTGTGATATAATAAAAATATATGAATTTGATATATTTAAGAAAAATATTTATTCCATATGTATTTTCATTTTCAGACAGAATTCCGACATTTTTGGCTAACATCACAGTTTTCTGAAATGCGTCAACTTCATGTGCAAACTAAACTAAATAAAGTTAAATTTAACTTGTTACCAATGGAGCCCTGCACGCCAGAAAGTTTAAATGCGTAAGTAGTTATGTAATAATAAATAAAGAAAAGTAATTTATATTGATATTATAAAAAGATATTGAGAGTCATTTATATTGATAGTATTTTAATACCGATACCTAGGAATTTGTCAATTCCTAACTTCTTAGCATAGTGCAGTTTTCAGGTAAATATCAAGTTAAGGAGAGGCGCAGTCCGCCTCCAAAATGGTCCTCTTATATTTCGCATTCTTATAATAAATTTGTCTACAGATTCATGATGACATGTCCGCATTTCAAAGACAATACTGCTGAATTGGATGGGATCTTGTTTTATCACAAAAAGGCGCATTACGTATCGGGAGAGACGCCATTAGTGGGCTGGCTGTTTCCTTTCATGGTACCTGAAATTTTAGGATCAGGTAACACAGGCAAAGTTAACAAACTCTGAACACTTTTGCATGGGTTAAGGCAGAATATTGAAAAAAAATATGGAATTTTTATGAAAATGGTTCAAGAAAAAAGTGGCAGCTTTTCTCCAAATGGCCATGTAATGAATATACTTAACTCTTTCAGATATTACAGTACATCCTATTTATATGTCTGAGAAACCAAAAGACTATGTGGATCAGGCGACTTTTATAAAGAAGTTTGAAGAAAAATATTCGAAAAGGAGAAACAGGCGCTCCAGAGACGAGATGAACACATCAACTTCTAGTCTTAATTCTGTACGTATTTATTTTTAATTTAAGAGACTTTATTTATCAGGAGTAGTGTTTGAAAAAATAAGAACTACTAACTTCGCATGTTGGATTTAAATTCACGTCACTCTTCCTCCATTTTTGATATAAACATGGAGTAATTCTATTCCTGGAGTTCTTTTAATCCCTGTTTCCAGGGCTATAAGTGTGGATTGGCTAAGCTATAAGCCAACTAACCAACATGACCTTTTAGTCTTTTCAAGACTGCTATGTCTGTCTACCCGTTAAGGGATGATGATGTAAGAATGTATGTATTTTAAAGTGTATGGTGTATAGAGTTCACGAAGAAAAGAAAATCATAATAATACTATACTCTACATAATGTATGTCATAACAATGAGATGGCGATACAGAAACGCTTTTGTCATTTAAAAAAAAATCTGATTTATATGATTCTTTGATTTCAGAGCAAGTCAGACAAAAACAAGAAGAAAGATGCAGATGCAATGGATGCTGAGGAGGTTGTGAAAGAGCAAACTGAGACTATGGATTCAGAATCAGTAGCGCAAGAAGCTATGGAAAAGGTAATATAGACGTAAATTTTAGGTAGCAAATCATCAATCATTTGCCTGGTGTTTTGCGTTCTTACATCTCTGAAAAAAAAGCCCGTCAACCGCCGATGATCAAGATCCTAAAATCTATATATGGTATACCAGGTACAGCAACTGTCTAACTTGAGCAATCTTTGCAGGGAAACCTAAGCTATATTGGGTTGTGTTTACATATCAAGTTGCTTGAATATTATTTTGCACCTACCAGAATATTTTTTTACTTATTTTATTCAAAATTAATATTCCTTTTATTTTGAAAATTAAAGTAAAACTTAGGGGGATCTAAGTCTCAGTTTGGTAAAAGACAGATTAATAATTTGTAAATATACCTATTTTTTTTTTTCAGAATGAACCAAAGAATGGCGTATCAATTGCAGACATAGTTGATTCTAAGTACAGTATGGACGCCGAAGTGACGCCAAAATAAATTGACTTTAGTAAATTGAAGAAAGTTCACGGAAGTGGTTGTAAAGGGTTCACTTAGAATAATGCAATCGGAATAATTACTCTTATATTATTCAAATTTCTATGAGGTTGCCCGAGTTGGTATAGTATTGATGGCATAACAGTGCTATCCCGTTCGTTTTGCGAAATTCTTCTTTATAATTATACTGAGTACTTACCCAATTCATACAAATGATATGTTAAAAACCCGAATATTGTGGGTAATATTAAAAAAAAAACTATTTTTGTCTTGTTTCCGCTAGATTGTTAAAATTGTTACATTTTATATATAAATCTATGATATTCTTAGTTTCACGCATCAAAATGTCGACGCATGATAGTACAAAACTAAAGGTAAAACGTTTTTTTGGGATTTAATTATACATATAGCTAGATCTTTATATTGCTGAGAAAATGCGATGCTAATGCATAAAAATATTTATTATTTGTAAAACTAATTTGAAAGTGAATTTCGAAAACCGTTAGATATTTTTTGATAATTTGTTCAATACCTACCTATATTTTTTATTTAGGTAAGTATATTATTTGATCTCTTTATTTTGACTATCTTTAATAATATTTTAAGCAGTAAGTATCTAAAAATAAATGGAATCTTATTTCCTTATATTAGACGAGAATAGAAAAAGCGGACCCTAACTAACTTTGCTAAAAGAATGCCTGTTTTTACACGTAGTAGGTAGTTATTGTTAATCTTTGGTAAAACGTTTCAGCGAATATAGATATTTAACTACTGTTACTGGAGGTAAATTAAGTTACCTAAAATAATATTAATATTTTTCTAATAAAATATAAATGATTATCAGAATAAAACATTTATGCGACAAGGTGATGGTTTTCATTATTCTGATAGATAAATTCATTTTTTTCCAATATGTTTAGATAAATGAAAACTTAGTAGATAAACAGCATGTACAGAAAGATTACAACATAATGTAACAAGTTTTACATTATGTTGTAATCTTTATTTTGGGTTTTCTCAGTTATTGTTTTCTGTAAGTCAGTTGTTATAAAATTGTACATTTTTATTGTGTTTACATGGCTAATATTCATATAATTTTTGGTTCAAAGTCTCAGTGAAAAATATCAATAAAAACAATCATTTTCCTAATATGTTGTTTATTTTTTATTGAAAACCTTTATTATTTATGGGCTTTTATATATAATTAAGTAGATACTCTAATGGGCTGCCTTTCGAAAAAGTATATACATAGCATCACGCCTTATTCCTATTGAGGTAGGCAGAGAAAAAAGTGTTTTTATGAATTACAATAAAGAACAGAAGTTGGACCAAGTCGTCTAAGTTATCTTAGGTACGTGCTGGGCAATGAAGATTTCTTTGTTTCACTAGGTATCTAAATACATAATTTAATTTAATATTCAAATAGCGACCCGGCACGGGTTGCATTTATAGAAAATGCTCTTTCCAACATTTCAAACAGTCAAGATTTACGTATAGGTACTTACAAAAGAAAATAGGGAGACTTTATAATACGTTGTGACTAACTTTCACCGGAGCTTCATTCAAATTTTTTAGAAAGAAAAAATAGCTTTTGTTTTAATTATCGGCATGTAAAATTTCATCAATATCCCTCTACGTACGTACTCGTATTAAGCCGTGAAAGCATAACGAGCCGACAGACAGATTTCACATTTTTCTACATGAAATGAAGTCTGTATTTTAACCAAATTTGTGTAAAAAGTACTTACTCAATGAGATAGATACCGTCTTAAGTGTAGTTTTGGCAGAGTAGTCTGATAAACATTCTATTTTTTAATTCCCGACGGAAAAAGAGGGGTGTTATAAGTTTGACGTGTCTGTCTATGGCATCTTATCTTAAGAACGGATGAAGCGATTTCAATTTAGGTAGTTTATTTGGATTAAAGGGGTGAGTGTTCTTAGACAAGTTTGATCAAAATCGGTTGAGCCGGTTAAAAGTCGTGGGAGATAGGTAAATGTGGTGAAGAAAGACCTAATGCCGCCGAATTTACTCTATGAAAACGCAGTGATAGAGAGTATTGATGACTTAATAGAGAGGGTTCTTAGTCTCACCGCTGCAAAAAAGAGATGATAAGCAAAATTTGTGTCGGGGGTGTGAAAGCGGGTGAACACATCACTCGCTTCTAAGTGCAGTTTAGGTTTTCAACACACGTCATGATACGGTTTTGTATGCAAAAATAAGTGTGAATGCGACCAGGTTTGGTGATGACCTAAACCGGATAGTTTAATTTGCGATGCAGATCAGTTTAGGCCCTAAGTTTGTTTTATGTTTTAGTTATATGAACATTAATAGTATTAATGTTGATATAACTAAAACAGTAAGTAATAATTTAATACTTACTGGCATAATGAAAGATAATTAACAATAAATATTATTTGAAGATAACGATTGAGAACGCTAAAGGTAGTTATATAGTAATCCACACGCACACATAATCACTTTATCATCACGTACACATATGTGTGGGTGTGTATCTCAATCAAATCAGTAAAGCTGTAATAAAAATGACTATTATTTACAAACCATAAACCCTCGGATGAGAGTAACAAAGAATTGGAGGATATGTTTATACGGTATTGGCCTATAAACTTAGCTATAATCACATTGGTTAAACTCAAAATATCGTACAAAACGTGGTGGACAAGTGGAACGCTCTTGACTCAGTAGTCTCATGGGACAAGTGACACAACGGATAGCGTCTCGGGTGTCATAAGATAAGAGATTAGTGGTATACATGAAAACTTTAGTTGTTCTTTCCCCCTCTATGATCGCGAGTACCTAATATAGGGACATAGTGAATTTTTATTCGTTTGGAAAACATTTAGGTACAGCTTTTCAGTTTTTTCATCTTTCTTGCTAAGACTAAAAGGGTAGAACTTATAACAAACGACAACATTTGAAAGTTTACAAAACAAATATTTCACCTAAGTATTTCTTTTTTTATAGATCGGGCACTATTTAAATCCTATGTAAATAGATCTTGCTCAACAAAAATTTTATTTTTTATATAGAATTCAGTTTCATCGTCTGAAAATTTTCTTAACTTTTCTGAAATTTTGTGTGACTGAAAATATGTTTTTATCGGTATAAGAATATATTTTCAGTCACATTTGAGCGAATATAAAGCATATTAGGTACCTTGCTCCTGGCTTCAGTCCAAAGCGGTGTCCAGCTTCGGCGTACATAGCAACAACAAATTACAACGGGTTTCAACGGGATCGGGAAGAGGCAAGCGAGTTTATTCTATAACTAGCGACCCGGCCCGGCTTCGCTCGGTTTACCTTGAAAACTGCAACAAAGCCCTTGTGTGGTTTAGGGAAGGTAAGAAAAAACAAAAATATGCTGCGGACGACTAAGTAGTGATACCTAATACCTACTTATGCATACATACATACATACGTGCCGTGTGGTTCCCAGCACCAATACAAAAAAGAATAGGACCACTCCATCTCTTTCCCATGGATGTCGTAAAAGGCGACTATAGTATAGGCTTATAAACTTGGGATTCTTCTTTTAGACGATGGGCTAGCAACCTGTCTCTATTTGAATCTCAATTCCATCATTAAGCCAAATAGCTGAACGTGGCCATTTAGTCTTCAAGACTGTTGGCTCTGTCTACCCCTCATGGGATATGGACGTGACCATATGTACCTATGTTTGTATGTACTTACATAAAATCACGTCTCTTTCCCGGAGGGGTAGGCAGAGACTACCTCTTTCCACTTGCCACGATCTCTGCATACTTCCTTCGCTTCATCCACATTCATAACTCTCTTCATGCAAGCTCGGCGGTTTCGGGTACTTTTGACCTGACCCTTTACGCATAAATATCTATTTGTAGGGTAAGGTACTATATACCTACATACACGTATGTAGTTACTTATTTGTACACTGAGTTTTTATTATACTGGATAATGTTCTAACATAGACAAATATAATAAGCAGTTATGAAATCTATTCGAAAGGATCGCAAGTCGCTACCCTGGCAGCCAAAAACAGCTCAGTCATACCTATATATAACAATAGGGAATGCCGATTCTAATTTTATATTTCTACTATTCATAAGAAAAATGTTTGACATACAGACAGAAAATCATTTAAGGCGTCCGTTTTTCCTTTTGAGGTTACCAAGAATGCAAAGAAACAGCCAGGTCATGGGGGTTGGACGGCCATCTTTTGTGTGGAAGTTTATCACAAACTTGCCGAATCACTTCAAATCTTATTCAGCTCCAGTTTGGCAGTTCGCGAGTTCGGTACCCTAATTCTTAAGAACAGAAATAGTTTCGGCCAAATAAATATAAACTATGAGTGAAAAATAAAATTATAGGTAGCTATCATTTGAATAGATTGAAGACAAAGTTTACATGGTTAATCAAAAATATGAATGCTTACTTGTTTTCCGTTGGGATAGGTACGTATCAGAACTTTTGAGTTGTTAAACAGCAGTGGCTTAAAGAGTTCAGCCTCTTTTTTACGTTGCTGATAATTTACTTAGAGAAAAAAATATATCTACTTAGTAACTAGGATTTTAAAGGATAACCTACATCTTTTCTGTGTCGGTTGTTTATCTTACAAACAAATGTTTTTGTTTGTAAGACATAAAACCGACTTTCAAACAATAACATTTGTTTGTAAGAGATACAACCGATGTCTTACAAACAAATGTTAAGTCTTAAAAACTTGTCTCTGAGACACAAGTGTTGGACTTACTCGACGTTTCGTCATACACGTAGGTCGTAAATTTTTTGATTGGCAATGCCTTTGCCCCCTTGATGTCTGGTAATCGTCCTCTGCGCGCTGCGATTTTTTTTGCTTTTTTTTTATTTCTTTGATGTTACACAGACATACCTATTAACAAATGTTTTTAAATCTTCATAACCTTAAACAATACTATAAAATAGCCCTCCTTTATTATTACGAAAGCATAAGAATTAAATAGGTATAAGTCGGTATTTTATGCTTTGTTTGCGCGTCTCAGGTGTTTGTTACCTAAATTTCATTTCTTGTACGCAATTTCACCATTCATTCCGCGTAATGGCGGGAAATTCTACGAAGGGTTTCTCCCCTTCGTATTATTTTTTTGCAGTCTTTTATGCAGTACTTATATACGATTTTTATACATATTACACATATAAACCCTTAAGTACTTTGATACCAAGTGTCATTAAAAAATCTTAACAAGGTTCAGATAAAGGTTTTAGGTAGCTTTTAGCCTCTACTGTCTGTCTATCCCCATACATCTTTTTGCTCACTATTAATAACGGTTACAGATAGATGCATTACATTTACACAGATTATTTTCTTATATAAGTATTACCTTACAAAATAAACAAATAATTACAACAAAGTAATTATTAAAGGGGGTTCCCTAACAACAAACGTATTTTGTTGACAGCACCTCATAATTAATTGTTCTGAAGTTATATGAAGTGGACATGCAACGTGGTATGTATTGACCACGTTGTAGTTTTACTTCGCTTTGCGTAAGATGGCGACGTTATAAAAATTATAAATTCATATTTTTAAAGCTAAATTAACAGATAATTTAGAATTATGTATTCAGTTATAGGTATGTTTTGATTGAATATTTTGAGATTTTCGAATAGATACCTAACGAGTTTTGAAGCGTTAGACAGGCAAGTGGGTTAGCAATTTACAGAATTTCTTCAACTTTGCAAGTAGGTAAGGGAGTAAAAAATAAAAAAAAACATAATGCTTAAAAAAACTGCCTTTTTAAAATTCATAAATTTCAATCAAATGATACATATGTATCTACTTTGCCTGCATACTTCCATAACTTAATCAATCTTTCTATGCAAGCTTCAAGTAATAATAGTAAAAAATAAGCGATAATAATAATATTCCGTTCTGAAGTGTTGAAGAGATAAAATATACAAACATAACCATTCTCTCCGTTGTTCCGTCGCCAGCCCAAATACGCGCGACCTATTGTTTTTTATTTCGCGTTATAATAGGGACGATGATAATTTTCCTACCCCGTGAACGTCCCTGTTTTTAAGGCCCAAGGAATTAGGCCACGTCCTTCTTTAAAGAAAAGCTTTATGGGACTTACCAATTTTAAATTAAAAACTAGGACATAAAGTTTGCTATACACACCAATAGGTACTCGTAGCTATAGTAATTTTAGATAAGAAGGTAAGTAGGAACTTTTACAATCAATCCTGTTCAGTTTATGTCACAACCCTAACCGATCTTTCGAGAGGTTTCCTTGACATTTAATGTTATTAAGTACGTGGTCATTAGTGGTCTTCTTTAGCTATAAGTTAGTATCTCTCTTTCTTATGATATACATATGTACATGCAATGGTTGACTCAATGATAGAATTGCGATTCAGAGATTGTGACAGGTTACTAGTCTTTCGCTTTTTTTGTTCGTATAGATAGTAATTTACTTTACGGCTTGAACTACAAAAAAATAAGATATAATTAAAATTAATAAACAAATACCTTAACTTTTTACTCTAGCTAGCTATAAATCAATTTAAAAATGAAATTTATTTTTCAATACTTCCTAGCTACTTTAAACAAACCAAGGATAAGTCTCGTCGCGCCGCTTCAAATGTTCCATAGGTACAAAAAGTGTAATAAAAGCGACGTAAATGCTCAGTGCTTTATTGCTTGAAAGCCGTTCTGAAACAAACGTTCCGTCGAGTAAGACGTTCGGCACAATGGCTTTTACTGCCTCATTGTCGACGCGTAGGTGCCGCGCCGCCTCTATTGGTTCCTAATGCGCTGAAAATTAGCAATTGGGCGCAATATGTACACTTTGTTAAACTAGGTAAGTATTTGATATTATCTTCCCAAAAAGAGAGTATCTCATATGGGAGACACGTTCGCGTGAATGATATCTCCATGTTACTTTTTTAGATTACCGAAAAATTGATGAAGTTAGTGCTTATATTAGTATGAAGTGAAAAAAAATTTTTTTTTTGCCTTTTGCAGCCTTATTGTCGAATTTGCTGGTATTTATGATTATCTATCATATTATGGGTTTGTGTTTTAACTGATGGAATTGCTAATTGTGAAAAGAGTAGGTCCTGCCTTAGTATGTGGTCTAAAGGTGGAATTCGTATTCTCGATTGCTATGCTAGTAGGCCCCAATGCGAAGTATAAATTCAGTCGTTCATAAAATGACGGCATTTATCTAGTTGCTTATTCTGCTCACGAAAATGTTCACCCTTGTCTATATGCAAAATTATTGGGCGTTATTCAAAGTGTAAAAACTTCTCTTGAAGTGTGAGCTCGCGTAGATTTATATTTGTATTTATTTGGATTTCATCGGATTACGAGATGAACTCCGCTAAGCTGCAGTCCCTTCGTTCTTTTGAATTGAATGCTTACTTTTATTGCTCAACATTAGGGTTCTCCAAATAGAGAAAATGAGAAAAAAAATTATGTACATGGTGGAAGCATTATTTCAGAATTATTTTTGTTTAATAATACGGCTTCCTATTACATAAAATTGTACCCCGTGTGTGTTTATTTTATCTCTACTGTTCTTGTACGTTTGACGTTATATAATTCGGCAACTCTTGTTTATGCCGATATTACATTAAATCATTCCTTTATCTATTTTGCAAGATCCGTTTCGGATCAGTATCGCCTTAATATCGTTTTATGCACATAGTAACGCAATAAAACACACCACAAATTTTATTTGGCCGTTCCTAGTCATTGTTAAATCCAATCCCTTTTATTATGCCATAAAATTGATCTCTGCCAGCGGCTGAAAGAGAGTAATCGAGTTCCCATATCCTTCGTGGGAGTTTTATATCTATTTTGTTAGGTACCTACTAGATTCATGGTAGCGTTCACTATTTGGTTACTATGAAAATCATTTGGCACAGCCCTGTCTAACTACTTACTGAGTATTAACGAGAATCTAGTACAAAAGTCCATATAGAATTTGCTATAAAAAGACTGTCGCAATTGACTGAATATAAGTAGCAAGAACTCCTGTATGGCGAAGGAAATGTTCAAATGAGCTGTCAACGCGATCCTAACAAATACTCTAGCTGTTTCAAAAAGATAGTTGTTTGTGACAATCATTTATCATTTCGAGTATACTATGGGGACATCACATAACATCTCAGAATAACTTAATGCAAATGGGCGCTACGAATTTGTGAAAGCACGATAAGTTGAATCCTGAGAAATGAGATGGACCCAAACAAAAATTAAACAGTATGTTATTTACGTCTTATTGTTGTTAGTCGAGAATAAATTAATACCTGTTTAACTGACTTGTCTAAGTTCAAGATAGTCTTAGTTTTGTACTGATTAATGAGGGCATCTGTTTACCTACAAGACACAGCATTGCGTGAGATAAAATTATTTTTTTAAAGAAATCTTGTTCGGACATTTTGTTGTTAATTCAACAAGATGATTGTCTTACGAACAAACGAATGTACCAACAAAATTTTATGAGCTTCAGCATAACCGACCTTTATTTTTTAAACTTTGTAATCAACATGCCTATTATGTCTAATATTAAAGTAAACTTACTGTTGACGTTACTATGGCTGTACACAGCCGTCCATAAGAAATTACGCCATTCGTTACGCTCAGACAGATCCCTCTGTCAGGCGAGTATCGCTTCCGTAATTAGTATTCACGCCTCACACTGGCAGGACAGATTACACTGAACGATAGATGTTTTTCGAATACACTGTTTTTCTAGGAAACTCATTGAACAATTGCTGAAGAATTTCTAGGAAACAGTTTCTTGTACCTCGTTGTATATGACATCCTCTCTTGTATTTTTACGTACGGTATTCCCGGTTGCGCCCTTCATACTCCATGACAATGCTTCGGTGCCTGGGTCCGCCTTCATTCAGTATACCTGATGATTTCAAATGGTATATGGAAAAATTTTGGGGTCGTAAGCAAAAGAAGTTGGAATTGAATTCCGATGCGACAATAACCGAAATAATGAATGTTTCCTAGTTGCAAACATTCGTTTGGTTACTCAGCGATTTTCTACATGTGAAAGAAACAATCGTAAGGCATGCATATTCAGGTAACTAAAGGTAATTAGGATTCAGGCATTTGGGGTTCTTGGATTTTCAAATGATGGATAACTGGAAAATAGCTAGGTAAATGATGAAAGAATTTTGTTGTCAAAGATACTTATACTAAGTATTTGAAAACCTCAAAATCGAGAGGGCCCTCTCGTGTCTCAATTTATTCCCTCGAAGGAAATCACAGTTTTCTCGTCTTGTTGTATGTTATTAAGTAGAAAGATAAACTATTTTTCGCCCTGTCGACTAAAACAATAAGCTTGGAACCCCTCAGGAAGGCTGCTGGCTGCTTCATTAGCCCAGATTCGACGTGGCGGGTGCTCGGGCACTGATTCTATTATGTCCACATAGAATCCTTTTTAAACTTTTATTAAGTTTACTGCAGTAATGTGAGGATAATGACGGTAAAGTTTTGAATATTTAAACGTTTGCTTGAATTTGTCAGTAGATAGCTGCTGATAAGAGTTCTTTCGGTACTAAATAAATAGAGTACTATCCATAAAATACTAATAGTCAAAGGTTTCTGGAACGATTTTAATACAATTTTGTATGTATATTTAGTAATTTTTTTGTGGTGAAATATTCATCATCATTGATTCAACGGTTCAAGATGCAATTGATTCCAAGGATGAGATGGTTTAACATAGGTACCTACTTATAAATATTTTAAATCAGGTATCCTCTTCTCGCAAATGAATCAATTATTTGATAGATTATTATGATTAGAAATTGAACTTTAAATATTTTCTAAACTATTTAGTAAGTTTTCTTTTAAACATCCCGTAAATGATAAAGACGTGATATGTATGTATAGTTTCTCAAGCATTTGTCTAATGTGTCAGTAACATTTGTAAAGAGTGGGTGTGTTGAGAGTTGGGTAAATGTTTGTGAACTTTTACACCGGAGGCAGAAATAATGTTTGAGTTTGTATTGAGAAATTTGAGTGGGAATCCTACAAAGTAAGAATTGGAACACCTTTGTTCTGTTTCAAAAGTGTTTAATTATTTTTAGGACAATCTTTCAACATCTATAAAGTAGCTAAATAAAGGGGAAAGTACTTTAAAATATAGCATACGTACAAATAACTATTAGAACTAGTCAATACCTTATCCAAGAAAGTGTAATTGTATTGTAATGTGTATTGCAAGATTTAAATATACTTACAAACTATTTCACGCGTAGACAAAATGTAAATGACAAAGTTTGATACGTAAAATTATGTATGTACCTTTAGCTAGCGATCTTTTGAACTGTCACATACTGGGATTGAAATACTGTTTGAAATAGTTTCCTATGTGGGATAAAAATAGTAGCATACATCCAGTCAATCTTCAAGATTTATAGTCGTTAAAAGTACGTAGTCGTTATAAACAATTTTTATTACAACCCTACATTTATATCTACCACAAGACGCTCGTGTCAAATTACACTTTTATTTCCGAGATTTTATTATGGTAATAACGTGAGAAGGGCCATGAATAATGTTCCGACTATATAATACAAGGGGAAGTACCTAATAGATATGTAGGTATATAAGTAGGTTAGGTCGTTTCACTAAAGATTGATTATTATTAGGTTGGTGTTGTAATATTTTTTATCGATATTGATAAATGATATATAGACACATATGTAGGTATATCACATCTTATCTTTTACGTTATGCCAAATTAAATAGTTTTAAATTTTTAAATTCGTATCGACGCGTAATGGTGGTTTAGATTTTAGCGGATATCATTTCAATTGTTCTAATATTTCTTCTATATTATATTTTGACTTTTGCTTTAAATCTGACTATGGAGATTTTTTACTACTTAGATATACCTATATACATACATACATAAAATCACGCCTCTTTCCCGGAGGGGTAGGCAGAGACTACCTCTTTCCACTTGCCACGATCTCTGCCTACTTCTTTCGCTTCGTCCACATTCATAACTCTCTTCATACAAGCTCGGCGGTTTCGGGTACTTTTGACCTGACCCTTTACCAGGACGTCCTTAATTTGATCAAGATACGTTCGTCTAGGTCTTCCCACTCCGACCTTTCCCTCCACACTCTCCTTGTATATCTGCTTAGTCAACCTGCTTTCATTCATCCTCTCCACATGACCGAACCATCTTAACATACCCTTTTCTATTCCTGTAACTACATCTTCTTTCACATCACAACATTCCCTTATCACGCTGTTCCTTATCCTGTCACTCAATTTCACACCCATCATACTCCTTAACGCTCTCATTTCCACTGCATTTATTCTGCTTTCATGCTTCTTTTGCCATACCCAACTTTCACTCCCATACATTAATGTCGGGACCAACACGCCCCTGTGCACAGCCAGTCGAGCCTTTTTGGATAGTTTCTGACTGCTCATAAAGGCATGCAAAGCTCCATTCACATGTTCCCCGCGTTCACTCTCCTTTCAATATCACTATCATACTTGCCATCTGATGTAAACTTTGATCCTAGATATACAAACTCTTTCACTTGCTCCACTTTTTCTCCTCCAATCAAAATATTACATGCTGTCATTTCTTTCTCCATTTCAAAAACCAGTGTTTTAGTTTTACTTACGTTCACTTTCATTCCTTTCTCTTTTAAAGCTTCATGCATACAGTTTACCATCTCCTGTAACTCCTCCGCTGATGACGCCAGTATAACCTGATCGTCGGCATAGAGCAGACATTTGACGAGTAACTCATTCATCCTTAATCCACTTTTAGACTCTTTCAAATCTGTCAAACAGCTATCCATAAATAGGTTGAACAGCCACGGTGACGCAACACATCCTTGCCTAACGCCTTTCTCAATCTTAAACCACTCAGTGTGCGCTCCGTTTATCCTGACACAAGCACTCGAATCCTCATATAAGGATTTCAGTGCTCGTATTAAGAGACTGCTCACCCCATGCATAGAAAGTGCTGACCACAATTCATTCCTCTCAACTCTGTCATAGGCCTTTTCCAGATCTACGAATGTGCAATAGACTTTTTGACTCTTGGCCAAAAACTTTTCGGCTATGCACCGCAAGGAAAAGACCTGATCAGTACATCCCATTCCCTTTCGAAATCCCGCTTGAGCATCCCATATTTTGTCATCAGTTTCATTCCTGACTCTATTAATCAATACCTTAGCATACAATTTGCCGACGACGCTAAGCAGGCTTATACCACGATAATTTTTGCAGTCCAGCTGTGACCCTTTTCCTTTGTAAAGTGGCACGATAACAGCCTTACACCAATCTTTTGGTACTCGGCCGCTTCTCCAACACAAATTGAAAAGGCAGTACAACTGACTAGCTACTACGCCTTTTCCTGCTTTAAGCATCTCGACCGACACTCTATCACACCCAGCAGCCTTTCCCGCTTTCATACTCTTAAGTGCTTCCACAATTTCGAACATTTCAATTTCGCCTTCCATCTCATTCTCTTTTTCTTCGCTATAGCAGAAATCTTTCTTATTTCCTTCCTTTTTTTCAAATAAACTTTCAAAATAGTCCTTCCATATCTTTAGTACACATTCTTCTCCTTTCACAACGCTACCATCCTGGCATCTGATCCTAGTCAGCTCTCTGATTATAGTATTTCCTCGGGCTGACCTTACGGATTTCCAGAATACTTTCAGATTTGACTGAAAGTCTTCTGATAGCCTTTTATCAAAATCCTCTTTATACTCTTCTTTCTTTCTAATCACAGCTTTCTTAACCAAATCTTTCATTTTCTTATATTCCTTACGTGCTTCATTCACATCTTCATCTATAACCTCTTGCATTCTTAAGTTAGCTTTTGCTGCTAACAAATCCAGCCATGCTTTCTTCTTTAATCGCACAAGTTCTTGCACATCTTTACTCATCCACGCATTTTTGTGATTTTTTCCTTTCCTTCTTCTACTTACACCACACACTTCAACAGCTACTTTCACAATTCTTTCTTTAAATTCCTTCCATCCATCTTCAATATCGCTCATTTCCTCTAAATCTTCAAATTCATCCTTCAGTCTATTAATATACTTCTTACCTACATCCATATCTTGCAAATTTTCTACTTTTACTCTTTCCAAAGCGCTGGTTTGCTCCCTTACCCTGTGCCGCCAGCGATTGAAGATACCCCTTATCCGGGATATCACCAGTAAATGGTCCGAGTCAATGCCAGCACCGCGATATGCACGGGTATCCAGCACTTTGTTCTTCAATCTTTCATCTACAATCACAAAGTCTATCATACTTTTTAAAATACCTTCCACTCTTGTGTAGGTGTGGATCTCTTTATGTTGAAACATTGAGTTCGACACAAAAAGATCCCACTCTAGACAAATTTCTAATACACTTCTTCCATTATCATTCACCTTTTCGTCACCAAACGCACCAAGCACCTTTTCATATCCATCACGCTTTACACCCACCCATCCATTAAAATCACCTAACATAATAATCTTCTCATTTGGCTTGGTAACTTTCAATACTTCTCTTACACTATTCCAGAACTCTTCTCTTACACTATTCCAGAACAGAAGAATATATACATATAGAATACCGATCAGGTTTCGATACCTACCAGTCCACTCGCAGTTTTCCGTTTCACCGACCTGACAACTGCCGTGGGCGAAGGCTGTTTCAATCTAAATGCATGAACAAGGAATAAAATGGACGAGTCATAATCTCTGGATGGCGGACTGAATAAAATTACTTACCGTCATGGTAAGATTTAGTCGTAACAAATGCAGACAATTTTCATAAGTTCTAAATATTTATCAGGTTATAACTTTTAATTACGTGATGAAGAAACTTATTTCACAATTTGCCATAGACTGCTTACGCGTCCACCATGTTAAGTGCATGCTCAAACGCACCTGATATTTTACCATGCGTGTTTGATATGTAGTTTACATACATACATACATACATACATATGATCACGTCTATATCCCTTGCGGGGTAGACAGAGCCAACAGTCTTGAAAAGACTGAATGGCCACGTTCAGCTATTTGGCTTAATGATAGAACCGAGATTCAAATAGTGACAGGTTGCTAGCCCATCGCCTAAAAGAGGAATCCTAAGTTTATAAGCCTATCCCTTAGTCGCCTTTTACGACATCCATGGGAAAGAGATGGAGTGGTCCTATTCTTTTTTGTAATAGTGCCGGGAACCACACGGCACATATATAGTTTAATGCACTAAAATATTGATTATAATAGAAGTCTTAAAAAAGGTAAAGTGTTACGCTGACCTAAGTTCATCCATGTCATTAGAAATGTCCAGGCTGTCATAAGTTTTAAAACACTTTCACACATTTGAGTTTATATCAAGCCCGAGTCGTAAAAGTTGTTCTGGGTAAAGTGCTTTAATATAGGCGATGATGGTCACGCAATCTGGTACCATTCAAAAAGTATAAAATATTTTACGTTTATTTTAGAAAATATCAATGTTGGAATATTATTCTTAACTCAAGCGTCTAATATTATTGTATTAGTTACGGGTCGCGGCATTCACAATTCGATATATCGTATCTCCACCAGACTCACAGTATATGATGGTTATGACTGCCTATCACGCAATACATAAACTCACCTATTTGACTTAGAATTTCTTTTCAGTCTTTTGTTTTAATCTGCCCTATTACCCTTTAAAGGGTTTTTTGTGCCGTTAGATGAAAAAAAAAAGATATTTTAACATACTTATACTTAATCTTTGACACAAACTTGTCTCCAAATTGAGATTCAGTATTAAAATGATCGATTTGCATGGTTCCATTAAATTTTAACTTTTTGCCATTTTAATAGGTTCCGAAAACTCTTATACTTTTTAAGTCTATGAAAAGCTGTTGCTAGTCGCTTTTGTTTATTTTTATATAAAAGTCTGATATCAATAATATAAAAGACACTACAGAAAAGCTTTCGTATTCCCAACTCGATGTGTTCAATATATTGTATTAGTGCCGGGTCGGAGCGTCTACTGCTATCATACATACTGTCAGCGCCGATTGCGATGCCATACTCACACTTGTTTCTATTGTAGATATTTCGCAAACTTCACTGGGATTAACTAAACGAGAAATAAAGTTCCAAACGTAAATGGGAAAATTTATGAGCGAGTTGTAAAACGAATAAGTGGTGCCGTAGAACAGGTTTACTTAGTACTTGTGTTTATATGAAAGAAGTTCGATGATCTAAAAAGTATTCTTTTAAATTTCAATAAGTAACTAGCTATCTATCATGTTTGGATGCCAATACTATAGCTGGACGTGGCTTAAGTTTTTTAATGACTATTTGGGGGATAACGATGTGTAACAGGTGTAAAAATATACCTATGTAGAGTTATAGTGTCGCGAATTTAAATAGACATATAGATAAAACTTTAAACCAATTGTTAATAGATAATCCTTTTACTATTTATTCGCATAAAAACATACATATTTCAAAGCAATAAATAGTATACATAGAATATGTTACGTAATATCTTTTTTTAAACATCCTAATATCTCGACTGATACAATCAATCACCCGAACTTATGAGATTAACGCAATCAGAATACATTAACATGTGTAAGTATAAGCAGAGATTACTAATTAATAGATCTGTCCATATATTCATGAAGCCATTCTCGTCCGTATCTGATTAGATCCCCGATACGTCCAGCAATTTCATAATGATTTATTGACGTCGTATCTGGTTACCTACTCATCTAAAAAATGGAATTATAGGAATTTATCTTCGCGAAATACCATGATGGGTATTTTAATTCAACACCGAGTTAAGTACAATCAGAAGGAAGCAATAACTGATGGACGTTTCCAATCATCCTTAATTTTTCAACTCGATTAACACGAATCGTTCTTCTTCGTGTCCTTTGTAAGTGGAAATAAAAGTAACTTAATTAAATAATAGTGGCTGAAGGGCTGCACTAGACCAGGGCAAACTTGCTGCAGTTTGTAGCCGCGACCGGTGATTTAGTCGCAATTTAATTTCTAACACTCGGTTTAAGACTCCATAACATGTTTATCTAGATCATTTTATAATGGAATTGAGATTCGAAGATAGTGAAAGATCGCAAGGCAATAAATGTGCAGGAAAGTGTCGGGAATCACACGGCAATTTTAATTCAAGTTAAAAAAAATTTTCGTCAATTAAGTACTATAACTTGATACTTACAGATTGATGAAATGATCTAACTTTTATTTCATCGCAATTTTTTTCTGTCTAATTGACCAATTATAAAAATTGTTACTTACCGATACTTAAAGTAGTATGTATACTTTGGTATCACAAGTGAATGCAGGTCACACGGAATGCGGTGCACGTGGCCTGGTTCAATTGTTGACATCACTATCGCCTCTGCTGCAGGCATATTAAAATGTCAACACGGGGAATATTTTTCTAATTACTTTATTTCATTCCATGTGTTAATTGAGCTTCTGGCCCAATAACTACAATGTTGACTGCATTTTATGGAAATTACTGTACCTAATATAGTGATTATTTCTTGAAATGCAAACGTGTAGTAATACTGAGTGTGTGAAACTTTGTAATGTAGGTAGCGGATATACATATTTTTACTAAAACCATGTCGTCTGTGAAATTGTACCACAATGATTGTAGCGACCTTAACTGTAATAATTGTAAGTAGCTACAATGACTTAGTGGTGCATGCATAGAAATTGGATTAATATTTTTCCGATTTATAGGGATGTGTTGCTGAATTTTACGCATTTGGCATCAATTTTTTGCATTTCTTTGCTTATCCTTACTTTAATATTCTGCCTGCGTCTTATTCAATAGTTATTGACTAATGTAAAATCAAACATCGTTTCAAACATATTTGAGATTTCCCAGAGGACGTCAATTTTTATTAGGGTTAGCGTCCATCCAATTTGATCTCCGGGCCCCGTCACACCTCATCATGCTCATATTATTCTGCTTCCCTGTTTGAAGGTACCTTTATTTCCCTAGGATTTTGAAGTGGGCGGCGAGTGGGCAGATTCCATACTCGAATTATGACGATTTCTTCACTTTGTATTCAATAGGATTGAAATTCGAACACATTGAAAACAATTATCACAGAAATATCTTTATTCAGATTCCTATGCTGATAACTGTATTGTGAAATTCTAATATGTAGAACATGTGATATCATAAAAAAATTATATTTGCTAGAAACCACATAAAATTTAATTCTAGATAAAACCTTATACAATGGTTTTGAGTACACAGTTTTAGCACCTTAAACTGAATTTTATACCTGCAATATTGCAGTGACTTAGAGCTGATTCTGAGAAAGTTTTCTTGATATTTTTAGACATTGGAACTGCTACAATGGTGATTTCGCCACATGTGCGTCCTTTTATTGAAAATTGTGACAGAACATAAAATTTTTACGTATGTACCTTATAACTGTTAGCCTTATTATTACTGAATCGATTATTTTGTCGATTGGAAGTTAAAGATACATTCATACAATACATAAAATCACGTATTTATCCCAGGCCACGTTCAGCTACGAGTTTATCACCGAAATTATGATTGCTGCTAGCCATCGCCATCCGCACTTTATTTGCCTTTTCTTGGATTGAATCCTACAATCTGAGAAGAGAAGCTTAAGCAGAAGATATTTAGTTTATCTGAAAATTACAGGAGACTAAGCTAGGAAGGTGTCATTAGTGAAATAACACTTAATATGTTTCTGAGAAAATTTATAATATTCTTATATCTCTTGTCTAAATACTGGATATTATCTCCCCAAAGACAGTGACCGCTCGTAGGAGACCTTCGTCCGACATCTTGTTGCAACCTTAATGAATCCTAATGGGGTGTTTGTCGACACTGCGCTTAGCGGCACGTACGTAGTGTTCTCTCTAGTGCCTTCACACACTGCCACTTGAACTAATCCGCTACCAAGTGCAGTGACTTTGTTTTTTCTGCAAATGGATGTAATGTGATGATGTATTACAAATCTAGTAAATTACTTTTTACTCGCTGTTGCCCGCGGCTCCGCCCGTATATAAGTTGCTTTTAGGATTTCGGGGTAGGATTGTAGTAATTCGTTGAAACTACAATTACCTAGACACTCGATATTTACTGTCTCAATATATGTAATAATTAATGTAGAAAACTATTGCGTTATAAACTGAGTGACTGATTAAAAAACACCGTACATTCAATTTTATTTTGCGTAGGAAGCTGAAATATAGCATTTAAACATATATTTTTAGGGGCATGTAGAGAACGAATTATCCCAAAAGGTTTACGGAAACAAGATAAAAGTTACTTATTACTTATAATATAACTAAATAATATACTTCGTACTATAATCAATTTGTTTTTAAAATGTGTACAGTGCAACCCGAAGCATCATAAAAAGCTTCGTGCTATCGTCCGAGCACTTTGTTCTCCGCATTGCTCCAGGTAAATAAAACGTAGTTTATCTCAGTTTGTCAGGCACTGTTGCCCTCGTCTCGCATCTTGAAGGGTAACTTTTACTTTTTTGCCTTCGCCAAAACTATTTGTCTTCATAGTACTTTACAAAACGCTGCGAAGAAGGCTGCTCATTAATCAAAAGTGCCGTCCTTTACTAACAAATGGTTTTCTTCCTCGCTTCCATATATTGGATTATTGTATTACGCTAGAGCATAGTTTTCCCATCCAACATGCACTAGTGTATTCAATAAACATGTTAAAAGCTACTGTACGGGTAAACAAAGATTTATTAGCTTTTACTCTACCGAAATATTCGTCAATTATTTAAAATCTAAACCAAAGTTTCGCCACTGGCACGTAATATACGAGACCTAGTTTCGGACCACAGAGTACAAGGGTACACTGACAAGGTAACAAATAGCCAATTCCCCAATTCTATGAGGCACCAAGGAAAATAACGGATTTAATTTAAAACAAAATTTACCTAATATGTTGTAACGGCCGGACAAAGGAGCCGTTTTGCATAATTTTAACACAGCATCTCGTTTATTACAAGTGCTCTTGTTGTTATGCATAAATTTGATATTTAGTTTGAAACAAAGCAAGGTATCTACCGTGAAAGCTGGTACCTTCCGCGGGCAGTTCCCTCACAGCCGTCTCTTTGAGGATAAAATTATATTTCAATCCATTGACTTGCAAAACGGAATTGTCCTAACTTTGCATAGCGTCTGAATTTTGACGATATTTCTCCTTGCTTATCATTTTCATTCACTTGCTGACTACAGCCTCGCTTACTTTTTTAAATTCACGAATATGGAGTACTTACTCTCAGCATTAAACAAGACTAAAATCAGATAAACGAGTCAGACTCAAACGTAAGGGTTACGTAGGAACATTATGAATATATATACATATATTGCCTAGAAACGGGCTTTCATTCCACTTTTATAAAATAGGTATTAATTTTCTGTAAAGTTTTAAGATTTTCATATGAGTTTTTCTTTTTTAATGGTAATGTGAGTTTAATATTCATCAGACTGTTAACAGTGTAACTCTTACTTATTTTGTGCATAAAATCAAACTGCTGACATTTTCTCGTTTCCTTGAGTAGCCTAGAATGTCACCTGAAGAGAGAACGGTACGTTGATTAAATATTTAGCTTGCATTTCTTTGTTCTTGTTCCAAGCGAACGTTACTGATGCTAAGCAAACATTATTTAGTTTTCTACAACAAAACAAATGGACTTTTGTAACGAGAATTCTACAGTTGTCATCATCATTGTGGGGTTATTGCTTTTTTTATAAGATTGAGAGGGATTTTACAGATGATTTTTTTGTGTTTATATTAAATCCTTAGTTTATTTTCGAGGCTATTCGGTGTTGCCTTGCGGAAGTCAAGACGGTAATTGATCTATGAAAAAATCAAAAATAAAGATAATAAAATCACCTAGGTTAGATAGTGGACCCCAGGCTCTGAAGCAACATAGTAAAGGATACAATTCATATGTATATCTCTCCGTGTTTTGTACTATTTATCTTGAGAGTCCTTTATTTATGAACAACACATTCAATAATTCCTTGCAAAATTTCCAGCTCAATTAAGTCTGTAATTGAGTTGTATTTCATGAATGTTGATGACTAAGGGTAGGTGTGTGGAGGACGGACCTCATTCGCATTTATTCTCTATTCATTGAGCGCATAAAAAAAACCAGTGAAAAGTGATTTCCCAGCGGACCCTGATGAAATATACTTACAATAAAAAACTTAAAATGTACGGTTTCGCATTTGTAACATTACTAAAGTATTTGAAAAAATATCAATAATTTAAAGTTTGTAAGTTTAAATCGTGTAAAATTACTTTTATAAACATCTTTATAATCTATTACTAAAACTTCAGTAATATTTTTAACTGATATTTTGATAAGTATTTCAACGCTAATCTACGAGGTTATAAAATTTCAAATTTAAGTGTTCCATTGAAAATATTCATAAAATTCCCTCATTCCGTGAATTATCGCCACTAAAAATATTTATGAAAGTACATTAAAATATGAACTAGTTGCCGATGCTCCACGAACTCGAGAAAAAAAAAGAGTGAATTGTGGTTATGTCAAGGTTTACATACGAGACGTATAACGGAACGGCGTGCAAAGAGAATTGACTTGCAAAACAGCCTCCGGGGCTTCAGAGGCCAGTCGGCGTTATTATTGTATTGCCAGATTTTGCTTCGTGGTACGGAATTATTCTTGTACAGTCAACCGCATGTCATGTAGCACTGCACGTACCTCTATGACGTGGTTACAAATTTGTGCAGATTGATTTGCTGTAGACCGCACAAGCTTGTGCTGTATTCGTATTTGCCGTGTATTGCAAATCCTGAAGAAAAAAAAAAAAAAATTTGAGGTGAAAACACTCTATGAAAAATCTCTCAAAGTAGCCAAAAAAATATTGGGTGGTTTGGGGACAGTAGGGGTCGGATTTTTCATAAGACTCTTTTGTGAATAAAGAAGAATTAAAAATAACATATGTTTATAAAATACGATACAATATCTAAATAAAACATATTACAAGAATTAATATTAGTTTTTAATCATGCTTTTTTATAAGTAGTTTTTATTCGTAATCATTAGGTTATTTAAAAATACATACCTTAATTATGTGTAAATATCTAATGAGCTCTGGCATATTTATAGATAAAAGATTGGCATTTCAATAAATGTGATATTATTACAATTAAGAATAAACAGAAAAACAATGGTATAAACAAATCAGAAATGATAATATATACATATATTGCAATTGCGGATAAACAAGTAGAAGTTTCTCATCCGGCGGGAAAACTACTAGTTAGATCACGATCTAGCCTAGCCCATGGGCTAGGATACACCGATATATACTTTATAAGTGCTATAATTTCATTTTCACGTATCATTTTATACTTGTATTAGATTTTGTCCGCAGGTTAGTCCGTTTATGACCTGTTTTTTGAGAAATTCCGAGATATCTTTTCTTAACAGGATCATTCATGCCAAGTATTAGCTTCCTATTTCCGATGCCTATAAATTTCGATTGATTGGTGTTTAATTGGTAAATCTGTACATTATACTGAAAAATAAGATTTATTACTACATAGTAGAATAAATACTTGTAACAGAAGAAATTTTTCAACATGAACAGAGCAGAAAAATATTATCACAAGCCCTTTTACAAAGATTTTTTTCACTGCCCACTGAACTAAATGCGGACTGAGATTTTAAGCAAATCAGTCGTATAATCTCGCCGCGTGTGTTCCAACGTTTTTTTTTTTCAATTTTAGCGAATTTTTAACCAAATACCTACTTCCATACATGTCACATCTTTATCCCTTAATCCGAAGACAGATTTCAATCCAATAGTCTCGAAAAGAGTCCAAAGCCACTTTTAGTTGAGACTAAAATTCAGAGATAAGAATGTTAGCTAATTTATTTATTTGGCTTCCAGTCGTTCAGGTGATCTTACAGACTACAGTGCTACTCTTTCATATAGATTTTGAATAGAGAGAATAGCCTGTTCTAAATAAATAAATAATAAAAAATAAAAATAAATAATAAAAATATTAATAAATAAGTAACTACCTAAAACAATAACGAAGTGTATACTTTTGAATATAATGTAAGAACATAATGTAAATATAAAAATCATTTGAAAAATGTTAACATTCATTAACTACTGTTAAAAGTACTTTGCCGATAAATGGATTGACCATTAACATCGCATTCGTGAAATCGTGAAAATTGAATTTTCGAGGCAAATGGATGCTTCTGTCATTACGATATACAAATGATCGAGTAATGTCTTGGTTTGAAGACAGATTTTTCCATCAAACCCTCATTAAAATTCAATTAATATGGTTAGGTAAAGTGGAGGAAACCAACCCCTTACATAAAATAACTGATCCATAGTTTAATGAGTACTTTTTGTGATGCATTTGCTAATGTCAACATTTTAATGAAATTAAAAATACAAATAATATTTTTATATAAAAACTCCTCGACATAAATTTAAACTAAAATATCTAGAAATTATAAGAGTCACATCTTGCGGAAAGCTGTAACCTACCTGGGAAACAAATGTCAGGCTTGGTCGTCTCCGTCGGGACTAGATGGAAGAAGACTGAGAAAGACCTGATAAGATTTGTCAAAAGATTTAAAATACTAAGATGCCTATATGTAAACAAATACCGAAAAGTGAACTTATTTAACTAAGCGAACTGTGTATTCCGAATCATGTTGGTTTTATTTAGAACAGTGGTAAGAAAGAGAAGTATAATCTCCTTATATATTTTTACCACAATTCACTTTACCTTCTTAGGTAGTTAATGTACTTATTTTTGTTCTTAACCTTTCTATTAGTTTAACTTCCGCCTTTCATGTTTTGGAAATTTTATGAAACGACATATAAAAGCAACTTAAATATAAACTCCGCAAGTTTCAAAGAACTACAGTAATATTATGTGCAGAAGTCGTTAGTTGTATAAATTCAACAATCACAAATTGCTGAGCACCATAATCTTCAAGTTGGACACTCGTACAAAGTTTCAAAACAACGAGAGTACAGATTACAGCAGAGTATTATATTACATTAATTCATTTATTCATATAATCACATAGATAGATAGAGGCAGCAGTCTTAAAAGACTGATAGGCCACGTTCAGCTGTTAGGCTTAATAATAGAATTGAGATTCACATAGTGACAGGTTGCTTGCACATCGCCTTAAAAGGAATCCCAATTTTATAAGCTCATCGCTTAGTCGCCATTTACGACATCCATGGGAAAAAGAAGGAGTAGTCCTATTCTTTTTAATATTGGTGCTGGAAACCATTATACATACATACATGCATAAAATCACGCCTCTTACCGGGAGGGGTAGGCAGAGACTACCTTCTTCCACTTGCCACGATCTCTGCCTACTTCCTTCGCTTCATCCACATTCATAACTCTCTTCATGCAATGTGCATGCAAAATGCTCGGCGGTTTCGGGTACTTTACAATATATTACAACTAAAACTTGTATAAGTATTTTGTGCAAAATGATTGTGGTTGTAGTTACTACTATCAAATTAATATTTTATTTCCTTCTACGTAGCTCTTTTTATCTCTTACTATCTCTGTCATAGTAGTAGCGTTTAGCACTTTCTTTATTTTTTCACACTTGGCAGCCTTTTAGTTATCATGTTTGCTTGCACTTAAATTGAACATTTCGAGTGTCAATGCGATTCAAATTACGAGTAGTGGCAATGGCATTTCTATCTCTTTTATATTTTTGTATTGCTCTCACAGATTCACGGGAACTTTGAGAAGTGTGTAGCGATTAATTAAAGCAATTAACTGGAATTGCCCCCGACCGAGCGATTCGGTTTGATTACGGCCCCAGCACCTTGATTACTTTTTCCCACCATAACTACAGTTATCGTTACTCAAGCATTTGTAACTCGGCCTTTTTTCTACATGCATGTGCCTCACAGAAATCGGGATATACATTAGTATTTTAATAATTGTTCTCTGTGAACTTCAACTTGAATTATAATTCAAGTGAATATAAGCTTGCAAAACTGGAAATGAAGTCAACTATTTACAGTCAACTTATGCTGAGTTGACACCCATTTTACACTTTGGTAGGTATTAAGCATTTAATTTGTATAAGATTTTTTTTAAATTTTACTTAACTTCTATCACATTTGGTTGATATTTCGAGCGATGATAGAAATTTGCACGTTATGCGGCTTCCCAGATAGCAATTATTTTGATCTCCATCATTACACACAATTGATTGTACAATTAATTCTAATTGCCGCCAACCGTGCGAATTGCCGTTTTCGCTCGAAGGCATTCATTCGAATCAATATAATATTCCTATTCACAACAAAATATGAAATTATATAAGTACCTATCTATATGTTATATTTATTTCATTTGGAGCAATAGAAAATTTCTAATTTCAAAAATTTGATCTGAGAGCACGGTTTCATTTGATTCAAAGATATTATTTGGGCTGCATATAATATGCGCTACAGCATTAGGAGTTGAATAAAAATCTCAAAATAAGAAGTGTAGTACGATAAAAAAGAAAAGATTCCTAATGGCATTGAATATCTTCAGCCTAACCTATACGGATTCGCGCACACGGTTCATTGGGCAAGTCATTCAATGCATACAAAAAGCCCCCGTAAATGTGGGAGTACCGGAACACCTTTGTGGAAATGTAAGCAAATACAGAAAATATAGACCGGCTATTCGGGCTCCTTTTTGAAATATTCAGCCTGCGTCGTCAGGCTTAACTCGACCTCGATTCTACTCGATTCGATGTAATGCGTTTTTTGCTCAAAAGAACTAATACAAAATGGTGTTGCAAGAGGTGTAGCTTTAATGAAAATAGTAAGCCGTAAGCGTAGCATGTTCTTTTGAAGGTTTGCTTTCATCGACTAGAAGACGGCTCACTTGATTTTATTTGCCAGACGACGAAAAAGAAGAAAAAAGTTAAGGAGATGCTCGCAAATATATTACTTTTCACCATGTTACCTTATGTATGTGTTACAGTAATACGTGGTGGTGGTCAGCTTGTACTTGCTTTTAGTGATATTTTAGATATGAAATATCTTTTTATAGGCTTATGTTAAACTTGTTTTCGAAATGAAATAAACAGTCTTAAAAATTACTAGTGAGTACAACATAACTTAGTAAGAAAAGTTAATAAATTATGTTTTTACTTTCTTTTATTACTTTCAAATTAAAATATACCTATAGAAACCGTTGAGAAAATTTTCATGAAAAAATTTGCATTTCTATGCATTAACGTTCTCGTTCTAGCTACCCGCTCTAATAAGCGCGGAGCAATTAGAAGCAGAAAAACTCAACAATGACATCGTGAGCTAGAGTATATGTATGTGTAAAAGTCTTCTTATTATGTTTATTTTTTCTCCGTTATTTTTTATTTTTTCTTACTTGTATTTGGATTCATGTCAATACAGACTGAATTCTCAGCTGTTACATTCAGAGTTCGAAGTTCTAAAAGACTTTTCGTTTGATAATAAATTTGGGATTTTTCCATTGCACTGGTTATAAGTGCAATGGTTTCTGTCTCATTCTACAACAATCATGAGAATAACTGTCTATTCTCGTGATTGTTGTGGTCTTCTTTGTCGAAAACCATAAAATCTTGATATCAACAACTTGATTTACTTTTGATACTTTTTAACTTAATCGCTTCTACGAGTTTTTACACTTCTTTTAGAATATTTTGAAATCTTCTTTAATCAAGTTATTTGCTAAATTACTCTCTCAAAATTAAGTTTCTCGCATAAATCCCCAACCTTACCTTAAGAAAACGCCTAGAGAACATAAATGCAATCACATTACGTTTAGTACGTAGTGGAAAACTTGCGACTCAGCCTGTTTCGTTCGGCCCCCGTTTGTTTTCTTTATTAGCTACCTCTTGACCCTGGGGTTTAAGTTGCTTTAACTCTGTGTTTATCTACTCCATTATTTGCTCAAAGTCCACAAAAATATTGCGTAATGTATTGTTCAAATAGAACTTGTCTGGGGAGATGATGTTGAGTGTATATATTTTATGTTGAAGATCTACATTGTTTTTATGCAATCTCTTCATAGTCCAAACTGCAGACCAAATTTCTCAATTTTTTCATACCTATTGAAAGATGTGGTTCTTTAACTAAAGAGTGGTTTTAAGGAATTTCCACGAGACCAAAACAGCAGCTTAGTAATAATGAAAGGGAAACGTAGTGAAAAGTAATAATTAAAAGTTGAAAAAAAGAAGTTTAACGACACGTTTATAAAATCGAAAATGCTTTTTAAACTTATATAGTTACATGTTTCTGGAGATACTGATAAGTTTAAACAAACTTTTTCTTTTTTCGTACTACAAGTTAAGTAGTTATGTATACCTCTTACCTTTCAATACTTACTGTTTTTCTAAGATTAAACATCTAAGACAAGCAGGAAGTACACTTCACATATGTCAAAGAAACAGAGTTTTAGAGGTCACAAGAATGTAAAGGTTCTGTTTAAGATTTTAAGAATTTGGGCGGTAAGAAAAGTGATATTTACTATATTTTTTGAAGTATCAAGATTTCGATCAAAAAAAATATTCAACAACAAATAAATTTGACTGGCATACAAAATTATGCGAACTTGTTTCGAGTGTAATGTTATTAGGCTTTTTCTCACTTATACTCATTTATAAAATAATATTGATTAAACCCACGTTAACTGCGGATAACATTGTGTGAGTGTATATGATATACATATGTGAGAGAAAGCTTCACATCTCCTGAAAGCAGCGGTCACGTTTTTCTATTTTTGTTCTAATTGGAAATAACTGAAATTTGTTTATTATTTCGACACAAATTGCTCACCGTTTAATAAAGTTTTTTTTTTATTCTCACACTTCTTTCGTGGTCAGTAATCTACTTACACATTATTATGTATCTTTCCAGGAGGAATAGGCAGAGACATCCTTCTATTGTGTTGAATGCGGATAAAACGAAAAGTAAACAGGGATCATGGCAAACAGGAAGACCTATCTCTGCCTACCACTCCAAAGGAGGTGAGATTTTATGCATTAAGGTATCTATTTTTTTTACAAGCTTAACTCGAAATATATGTCATATATTGAGAAATGTTGACAAAGTACCATGTGCAAACTTTTGGTAATTAAAACTTATGCGGACAGAACAAAGCAGTTTATCCAAACACGATGGAACCTACCTCATTATAGAGTTTAGTGGCACCCTCAGGCCGATGTTTGTACTCATTATCCTTCACCCGCGAAAAATTTTAAATCTCATGTAAAAATTTTGGGAAATCCTCTCTTAATCTCTCTGCTACATTTACCAAAACTACGAGTATATATTTCAAATTCTAAAAATTTAATTTCAGGTATATCACCTGTCAGTTAGTCATTGATGATGAGTGATTATCTTTTTCTAACAGTATGAAAGCAAAATAACACCAAATATCAATGAGTAGGGAGTATTCCTGCCGGCGAAGAATAATTTGATACGTACCAAAACAAACACCGTAATATGGCTGCGGGCACAGTTTGGAATAAATAAGTGGGAAAACCATCAGTTTTTCTTCCTTATTTATATATTTAGGTAGTCGTTAAGTTACTTACGTATTTGTTATAATTTCAGTCGTTATTCTATTGTTGCATAACTTATAATCTAATATAACGTATATCTAAAATAACGTATCTTCTTAAATCTTCGTTTTCGTAGATATATCTTCATGAGATAGTCTGTTGTTTCAATATTAAATAATATTTTTATATTTTGTTTGATTCTTAAAGAAATTCTTAAAGCTTAACAGCTTTATTTTACTAAATATGATTTTGTTTTGTAAACAGTTTGTGTGAGCTGTATAAAAATCATTTAACAGAACTAGTGATACGATTGCCACAGAACAGCCACAATAAAAAACTTTGCAACTTTATTCTCAACAGGCGCGTGCCTCAAACAAGGACACATAAATACAAATACGTTTTGTTGAAACTAGTTTCCCATCGTCCCAGGGAAATCAAACAAAAAGATTTCACATGCAACGGACGTTTGCATCTATATTGGAAGAAGACATATAGCATGTGTGTATGTACAGTGATGCAATGGATATGTATATAATTTATCTGTAGCAGTAGTGGGTGCTGTTTGCCTCTGAAGCGCAAGACCCGTGGGTTCTAATTTCAGACACGATGAATACAAACTATTTGTGATTAATAAGTCTGTGTATGTATTTGCTATAAAAAAGGTTATCAAATAAGTCTTGTTACGTTATGGTTTGTTCAATCTGTACAATTTATAAAGAAAACGAAATTTGGCATATACATGTAGGTAACCATGTTAAGGTATATCATGATGTAGGCTAAGGAAAAGTAAGTGATTAGCGGAGCAAAGCCGCAGGTAAAAGCTAGAGTGACGACCTATAATAGTAAAACATAAAACCATAATTATTTTTATATTTGCCTAGTTTTAAGGATAATTGTAGAAACTGTGTGAGATAAACATGTCATATGATTATTTTAAAAAATAAAACCATATAATTCTTATCAATCTTGTGTTAGTAACCTTGGTTTATTTATGTAATTGTAAGAAGTGCGTGAGGAAAATAATAAAAAAAACTGAACGGAGCGGTAATTTCCATATGCAAGATAAGTTTCAAATTTATTTTCGTTTTAGAATATGTTAAAACTTAAATGGAGCATATTATAAGTTTGAAATTATACTTAACCACGACCATCAGTCTAGCCTACTCGAAATTGGTGAACATAATAACATTTTATTATCTTGCTCTGAATAAGTTACGCAACGACATTTAATTAGTGGCTACAAATATCTATAAATAGTCACTTATCAATACATATTAAAAAATGCGAAACGAAGAAACGTTGAATTTATTTTAGATCTATTTTGCTTCAGTACTAACCAATAACGGGAGCTGGAAGATCTCAAGACGTGAAGTCATCTAGCGTCGGAGACCAAGATCCACTTCAGATCGCTGTGGTATATTACAAGTAAGTACGTTCTTAAAATATATTTCGTTACTATATGCTCGACTGTTGGGAAAGAGGACTGAACAGTGCGAGTTGCATAAGAAGAGGCTTTTGTACTGCAGTGGACCAAATAGGTTTCTAAAGGAAAAGCTAATTGTCCGACAAAACAGTCGGAAAAATTTGGCGTAGTTAAGCCTAATTTACGTACGTAAAATATGAAACAATTTTCTGGTAACGGGAAGAAACGAGAATATGCATTTAAAAACCTAGTTGGCAGATAAAATTTCAACTATATTTTCGACGCACCTTCGCCGAGTTAATGAATTTCGCTTAAATTCTCATGATGTCTTATCTGCGCAGTACGTGACCCTCCCGGGGGGCGATTAGAAACAAACAGACGAAGTATTTGCAAAGTTTGCTACTTTTAAAACTCGCTACAGCTGTAACGATTGTGGTAGGATGGACCGATGCTTGAAATCCTTAGTGAACTTTCACATCACTTCCACAAGTTTGCCGCTGATGACTAACAAGAAATTTTTATCTTTGAAAGAGAACTGTGTTTTACTACTGGTAGTAAAATATTGCTGCTTGTTATGATAAGTCTCTAACTCTTTAAATTCACCAATGAAGAGATTTCTACAAGGAATGTATTGCATCATAACCAAAAACTGCTGTTTCGATTAAGTAATTTAGGACATAAGTAAACGTATGCACTTTTAGTGATGTTATCATTAAGTTGATGTTACATATATATATATATATACATTATAGTCTGTTTTCCATAAGGGGTAGGTAGAAACTATGGATTTTCGCATGTTGAGATTTTAACAAAAAATAATTTAATTGTTTAAGTATACAATATGTAAAAGAAAACCGTCGTTAATGGACTTATCATAATGATATATCTACAAACTACTAATTTCAACAATTTGGTATGACATTACTTTAGAAATCTGAAAGAAAAATATATATTTTTTGTAAAAAAATTGGAATATTCGCGTTCAAAATCGAGTTCGAAAACTAGTTAAGCCATATTTTACCTTAAGAGATAAATCTTCTAAATAAATTTTAACGAGCAGCATTAAGCCCAAATTATCTCAAGGAAACCGATCGCAAGAACACCAAAATGCAAAAGTAATTTCGACGTAAGACCGGTAGAGATTAAATTAAAACCGTTTCTCCGCGATCAAATCGCGTTTGATTAATGAATCCAATTTCTGATTCGCCAATAAATGAAACTAACCTATAAAAACAAGTTTTACGTGAGTATAATAGAATCAACCATATTTGCATTTTAATTGGCAAGTCCAGACTATACGAGGAGACGTCACTGCAACCCATTTAAAAATGCATACTTTCTTAAGACAGACAATAACCTTTCTTTTAGCTGTTAAGAAACCTTCTAGTAGCTTTTATACCGACTTCGCTTAAGAATGTCTGCGGTAATGTTAAGTTTTCTATCTATTGCGATTCATAATAATATGTTTTCGATACTAAAGCGCGATCTTTTCAATGGTGTCAAATAATCAGTTTCAATTCGTTCGGGCCCAAATGGATAAGCGTATATATGTAGATAGGGCGTCACTTTTTCCAGATTTTCTGTCTTATGAAAACACATATATAAACTTTATATTTGATGTGAGTTGTCAAAATTTATATCTTTATACCAGCTTGGCGACCTCGGGATTCGTGCTAATGCATTTTACTGCTTACTTACAAAGTTTCAAACCCTGCAGAGCTCGCGTTCCCACTGCTTGCACTTTCCGGTTAAATAAACTTCGTCAGGTCACACTTTAAATAAAATCACGTTTATTTTATGTTCACAATCTCTCGGTAACGTTTTTTTGTGAACAGTTTCAGTTGTGATAATATACGTGATTGAGTGATAATAGAACATAGATTTAATTAATAGCTGCTAGTTACAAAACAATTTTTTTTATTTTTCTTCAGTGATGTGAATAACGTTCAAATACATTTTCACAATTGTAATATTATTATGGATTTATCAGTGGCGTTCCAATTCTCAGAAGAAAGTCAAACATTGTGATTCTTATCTTACTTTAATATCCGTAATATTAATATTGTTGGTTTGATGTTTGTTAAAGTTAGCTACACTGAATGCATTTATTATTCTGGCATTGGCATTCAAGGCATTCTGCCAACGCAGCGGGGGAGAAAATCTATGAAACTTCTGTAAAAATGCAAGGCAACATTATAATGTAGTTTGGGATATTACTTTTTCACTTTCAAAGTACTACCAGCAGAAACAACTTCGGTTGTCATATTAAGAATTTCTACTAAAGATTTTTTTAAAGATTTACTGTATTTTAAGACTAAATAAATAGTTTTACGAATATTACCTTATTTATTAAATGAAACTGTCAATTTATAAACAAAGATAGATAAGTTAGTTTTTTTTAATTCAATAAAAAATATTTATTTAACTTCTAAATAAAAATACGTTATTAACATATTCATAATACAAGTTATTTTTAAAAAAATCTGTTTTGCATCCCAATACTACATCTGATTTGTTGGTTAAATGAAAATCGGCTCCGGAAAAGAGTATTGTTTTATAATTTAATTATATTATACACTTGTAAATAAACGATTGATTGAAAGATAGATATCTAGTTTATTATAAAAATGTATATTATGTATTGTTAATAACAGTAATTTTGTTAGATTTGTTGTAGCCAGCTACACATCGTAGCCGTGTCTCGTAGCGGTTCGTAGCGCGTAGCCAGCCCGTAGCGGCAGTAAGCGCGCGCGGTCCTCAGCAGGCGGCCGCCGAGCGCCTCCGTCTTCCGAACTTCACACTCCGCGACTCAAGTGCCAGTACAATACCGAAACTTATATATCATGCGCTAAACATATAGGCAAGTATATATTTCTATGTAGACATAGCATTGACAATTTAGAAATAAAATTTAGTTTTTTAGAATATTGTTTGCTTATCATTAATATCAATTGTAAATTTTTTGTAGTAATTTTGTTTAGAATAATAAAATATTAAACAATATAAAAAAGGCTTCCACGCTGGTCTATTAGCGAAGGAATAATACAGTGTGTGTCAGCTTGTTTTTTTCTCGTGCAGATTGTAAAAATTAATCAAAGGGAAGAGTAATAAACTTGGGTTTCTACTTAAAGCTAGCAATATGTCATTGTTTAAATCTCAATTCCATCAGTAAGTCATATAACTGAGCCTTTCAGTATTTTCGGTAATGTTGGGTTAATCTGCCCTGTACGGGATAGAGACGTGATTATATCTAGGCAAAAAGGCCCAAGTCTAATCTATGCCTAATTATTTAAACACAATTCTACATTTTATATATTAATTTTTTCATATATATTATTCTTTCACTTTTAAAAATAAAAATGTTATAAGATACTTAAAGACTATGACGAAGGAAATAAACATATAAACGATCGTTGTGAGGGAGAAACAAAATGTGTCAGCTGCTACCCTTCCCGCGCATATCGTAAAAGATGATATATAAAGTGTAAATCGGCTGGTGATTTTATCCAGTTCATGCAGGCGATGAGCAAGCAACTTCAGAATCTTTTAACCGACTTTGATAAGAAGCAGATTTTATATACCTTACGTAATAAATATATTTTCACGTCTACATTCCCGAAAATACTGAAAGCCACGTTCAGCTGTATGACTTAATGATGGAATTGAGAATCAAAAGTGGCAGGTTGCTAGCTCATCGCCTACAAGAGGTATCACAAGTTTATTAGCCTATCCCTTAGTCGCCTTTTACAACAACCATAAAAAAGATGGAGTGGTCTTATTCTTTGGTACCACACGGCTTTTTTTATTCAAATTCAAATTTTTATTCGTTATTATAGGAATTTCAAACATCACTTAATAATTGATTACATTTAATGTTTTGAACACTGGGTGATCAAAATTTTGTTAAGATTTATATGTACATATGTACAAAAAATTTAAAGGTCACCCTGGAAAAAATACTGTTCCAGTGGGTTTTTCTTTAAATTATAATGCACGTCGGTTAATCCACGCAAAGGCTTATTGAAAATAATATTTTCTATTTCGTTTAATATACCACAAAGTGTACTGATACCTATTTGACTGATTTTTTTTTTGTTAAATTTATTAAGAACTAAACCACTTCGCGTGTGATATTACTTAACAGTGATATCCCGTATTTAGCCGTAACTTTTATTAATGACAAATATTCATCCAAAGCATCGGGTGACTACATATGCTTCGTTTAAGCGGTGTAAGTCAAAATTAGTATAGTAGTTGGAGTTTGATCGTTACAAACAAAAATACCAAATACAAAAATATTTTCTCTTTATAAAATAAGTATTAATAAATATTTGCGAATAAATTATACAAATAGAGCTAGTTTCAAAGTAACAACATCACTGTTTAGTGATCTGTTAAGGGTCAGAAGTATGGTGCCAGTTACCAGACCTATTACAGCCGCTTTTCCCGCGCAGATTGTAACCATACATATATATAATCACGCCTTAACCTTTACAGCGTAGACACAACCAACAATCATGAAAGACTGAACCAACGATCTTGAAAAAAATATATCCAAATCTCAATTAATCCATACAGATTAACGCGGCCAACGACTTTATCCCCGTGAAAACTTTTGAAATTTGTAATGTTCTAGAAAGATTTATGGGATCAACACGGATATCGATCAAGTTAATTAATTGAATCGCTATAATTCCTAAAAAAGTGGGTCATCTTCACGTAATATTTTGTGATGTAAGTCAGCGCCAATTTATGTCACAAAAGAGATAAGTCTCGCAGGTTCTTGAGAAAAACATTCGCGAGGTCAAGTCAACGCCACAAAATATAGAATGTACAGAAAAAAATATATATCATAAACGTCTTGGGATTGAAATTGTATAAGGAATATTTTACTTACCCTGTTCATATTAGTTGGATGTAATATATTATTTTTAAAACACATTTACGACAGTAATTGCATCTATTACGCTTATATCGGATATTTTTACATTAATAATCATTTATCAGGCTATCGAAAACATAATTCATAAGGAAGAATGGCTGCGAACAATTAAATAGGTGCCAGTTTGTCTCTTTAAAAATCCACCAGTAAGTTATTTTATCTTTTAGCTGCCATCTGACTTGACGCGATAACTCTATCAATGCTTTGGTTTCCTTGGATGAATTTTGGTTGGAAGTGTTGGTACAATTTTTTAAGTTGGTAAAAAGTGTAAAGAATATGACAGTAGCATATTAAAGAAATTTTTTACTAGGCGGCGCTGTTCATGAGGTGTACATTGTGGCGTTCGACTTGTTGATAAATGGAATGTAATTCCATACTCTTTTTAATTTGTTACAGAATGCCGCATCGCGTAGACACCGCAAATTAGGCTTTTCCCAAAAACACGCAATTTGCGTCGATCCTGTTTTTCTTTACCAAAAAGTTTATCGTTAACGGATCTTCCTTGTTTCTATTTAGATATAAGTGGCTTAAAAGTGCTGAAGTTGTTTTTAGTAGAGCATAAATCCACTACTCCATTTTTCTGTGTCTCACGGAGAAGCCAACTAAAGGGTAGGTCTACTACTTATAACAAATCCATCATAAAAGTGATAGTCATGTTGGTGTTTCCCACGGCTTTAGTATTCAGTAGCTGTAGGTTTTGAACTAGTACCAAACATATGCACATTAATCACGTCTGTATTTGGTATGGGGTAGACAAAGCCATAATTGTCATAAGATTAGAAAAGGCTTCGTTTAGCTGGATGACTAAGTAATGGCTTTGAGATTCAGAATTAGTGGTAGGTTGTAAGCCCACTTCCTAATAGAATTATCTCGATTTTATAAAACTTCCGTAATAGATTCTCCAATCCGCACGGGAAGTAGTTACATGGTTGGCCCACAATATGTAATTTTTTTCTGTATAGTATATGCAGCATGGAAACAGTCCATCACATACGCATTTCCCTCCTGCTGCTAATGCAGCTTGATTCATTAAAAGTCTTTAGAAATAAATTTTATATACGTCAAAAGCCGGGTCGATCGGTAGTGAACTATAAACTGCACAATTGCCCACTGGTGCGTATATCGTAACTATTGACTCGAGTGAACAAATGGACTTGTAATATTGTAATGCAATAAACTCGTGTCTCGAGAAATATCGAAGAAATAATCCTCCGTCTTATGGTTGGCCAAATGCGCTGCTCAGAACAGAAATGGTGCTGATGTGGTGATGACCAAAGACGGAGATCAGAAAACAAGAAGCTCATTCTGCGGCTTATAAAATATTTTGGCGAACGTATTCTTTTCTCTGAGAAAGGTCTTGTTTTCGATCAGCTAAGTTCTTTGTCAGGGTTATGCTCTACTGGGAGCTATTTATTGTCTGAAAGTTGTTAAATATAGATGTTTTAATGGAAAGAAAGTGATAAAAGAAAATCAAAATATAAAAATCATAGTACAGCAAGCATTTGGGATTTCTTATAAGAATGGTTTTCAAAATGATTGAAATAATTAATAACATGTATGTTTCGAACAAGGTAGAAAAAGTATTAATTCTATTTGATTCAGGGAGAGAACTCGTATACCATGGGTCACATAATCTCATTTTCTAACTCAAAATGAACATTTTATCCACATACGAGGAACGATCTCCGCCATTTTATTGAGTCATAAAATAAAGCCTTTTAGGAGGTATTTACATCACGATAAATCATCGTTCGACATTATTACACAAGCGGGCGCGATATGTCGGCAAATTTTCCAAAAATATCTCGGGTAAATTCACGTCTTCAACAAAATTACCTAGGTACAGAAATTGATTGTAATTTTCTAAGATGTTTTAGTTTTTTGGTGTGGAATCTGTAGAACACAAAGTATGCATCTCGTCTCGTATAGTCTATTGAACTAGATAAATTCGTCAAGCCTGATCGTTTGATTGCGAGTGAACGAGTGAATACCTAGATCAAAAGCTATGGTAAATTCATTCTAGCGATTAAGCGCCAGGAATAAATATTGATTGACGATGGTAGTTCTTCTTCTATTATGTCAATGACTTCAAAAGTTAATCTGTCTAGTTACAAGTCTAAGTATATAATTATCTTTATTATTACCAAGTAGTTATTATAAATCAGGGATAAATTCCACAAAATGACTGTTATAATGTATAATGCCAATATGAAAAGTACATCAATCACTAATCGCCAAGCAACTCTATAATTGCACTGGCAACTTGACACGTGTTGTGTGAACAAGGCTTTAGTCTACGCGAAGGAACTGAAGCGTGGGTGACCTGCAATGATTTACGTTATGTCCATTGGAGCCTGACGGCTGTTTGTATTAATTGTAGATATCTAATCCGTTTCCAGGTTATCAGATTAGAATGATACAAACACTAGTATTGCTTTCATATCTATCTTTACACTGATTATATTAATGTCATACCTTGATCATAAAATTAACAACTTTGTCATGAATTTGATCAATCGTTGACGAAAAAGTACCACATTTTCGTCAACGATTGAACAACACTTTGATAAGTTATTGTTTCTTACGTGACAAATTGGAATTTCTTTTGTAAACAAAAAAGCGTTTTTATTTTACAAAGAAACGTACGGAGTGACCTACATTCAGTAGGCAATTGATTTAGGCAATTTGGTTTGTACATGCCAGCTGGTTAGTAATCGGCTACCGGATTAATTAGCCAGCAGCGCACGGAGGCTAGACTTCAATTCCGCAATACTATACGAATACACGTGACATTATTACATACATAAATCAAATCACGCCTATTTTGCGGAGGGAAACAGAGACTACTGACCTTTCAACTTCGAGTAGGTACTTCGTTTATCTACATTACTACTTTTAGATTACTTTTGACTTAACCTATCCTTTTGCAGGGCGTCTCCGATTTGAACAACGTGACTTATTATTTTAAATAAAATGTGAATATACTAGATAGTGTGTGAATATGTATAATGTGGTGTGAATATACTATAATAGGTAGATACAATATACAAACGTTACACAACACAATGTTTGCCAGCTTTTTCTCTAGCCGCGTTGATTTTAAAAATCGATGAAGAAAATGGCCATGGCTCGTACCCTGTTCCTATCTCATAATCTTAATTCCATTATTAAGCTAAAACCTTCAAGTCAAAAGTGTTTTTGGCTTTGTCCATTTCATAAGTAAAGAAGAAGGTCGGATCCCGGTATCCAAATTTTATGTTTTCAAGACAAGATGTTAATCTTATCAAATTAACATTTGATTTTCTCAGTCGTTGGGTCTAAAGCCTCAGCTAAATCAGTTAATAATTTTAGATTTGAAAAAAATTAGTCTAATTTTTTCGGTCGAATGCTAAATAAACATTAAAGCTCAGAACAACTTTGTTTTCATTATGGCCACGCTAGAGATCGAACCTAGGACCCGCGTCTGACAGGCAAGAACACTACCATTGCATCAAATTTAGATCAGGGACCATCTGACCAAAGTCTTACTTGTTTGTAACCTTGGCCATTATTTGAAGTAAGAATATCACTTATATATTACCAAAAATATTATACGAAAATAAATATAGCGTCAATAATTTACTAGGTTATTGTGGTTATTCAAATCTTGTTGAAACTTCCAAACTAATTCCTGAAACTTTTGACGGATTAACATAAATCTGAAACAAGTTCGGTGAAATTCCAATGAAATTATCGGAAAACACCTTTCCAAAAAAATGCTTTATATTTTCAAAATAACACGAATAAAGATTTCGTCCTAGAGACAAGTAAAACACACTATGTAGAGGAATCTACTTCGTTGGTGTTGAGTATTTTTGATTGAATTTAAATCATAGAGATAATCTTATAGAGATTGAAGTCTCAACGTTTTCATATCCTTAATAAAAATATTATTAGAAAATCTAGGTCTAGCCACCTACCGCCGCTTTAGAATCCATTTGAAGTCAATTTATTTTCCGGTCTTTTAAATTTGTCTCAAACATTGTAGAAAATCAGTTCAGAATGCAACTTACGCTAGGATGCAAAAGAGAAATTGCAAGCGACACCAAAATACAATGAACATTTTCATTTCAAAATTTGAAATCTCTAATCACGGAGTATTCATTGTTTCAGCATCAAGAAAGTACCTTTTCCAATAACGGTCTTTATCTCCCTTAATTAGTTTTACTTATACGTAATTCGATCACACTTTTAGAACAAACCTTGGACTTCTTGAATGAGATTTATCTGACGTGCTTATTATCCGTAAATTCCAGTGAAATAATTGAAATTAATTAAAGTATGAAAGATTGGCATCTTAAGACTGGCTGCAATGATATTGCAAATCAGGATAAGTACAAAAATACCAGTATATTTCTTAGGATCGCGACAAGTGGAAAGTGATTTTATGTATGTTTTTTTCTTAAAACATCTCTTGAATATGGTTTAAGTGTAATTTGTGTAATATTACCAAATTTCATGTGAATTAATTAAAGTTTCATGTTGCGTTATAAATAACACAGGTATTAAACCCTTATTTTATCTCGGACGATTCACGATCGACTGTTATTTATGAATAGTGAATTATTATTAAAGTACATTTATGGGTACCTGCTGAACCTTACCCATAACGAGATTGAATTCTGCATCTGAGTCTGAGTGTGCAATTTTACAATTTGAATACGAGTCCATTCCTTAATGTTCTTAGAGCAAGTACTTATGCTATACGAAAGTTCTGTCTCCATTCCGTGATTATTCGTCACACTACAACTACACACCTAATGGTTTAAATTTCAAACATTGTAAATTCTAAGAAAGGATAAGTAATCGTTATAAGTCGTAATTGGGAAATATCTTTCAATACGACCTATTTCTGATTGTCTTTTGGATATGATAGATAGGGCAATTCAGGCTTATAAAAAAAATAATTAAATTAAATATTTAGGCACTGTTAAAATATTTTGAATACTGATTCCCTCTGACATCTCCTCTCCTCCTTCTTCATCATCCAGAAAACATGCAGATATAAGGTACCCAATATTTATCATTACGCTCGTTATTTTAATTGTTATCCAATGAGTCTATGCCACTAAAGATATAATAATAACAAAGAAAATAACAAACATTGTCAATCTAAACTGAATGAATCTATGTAAAAAGGAATATGGACTCCATTAGTTAATGGACTCAGATTGCACCTATCATGAGAAAACATGGTATTACCATCAATTAATTAAACCCCACGGCTTCTGTAAAAGGGTTTTGATCGATTACAATTTTTTATTGACCCGACTTTCATTGGCGTCGTACATTTTACTATCATAAAAATCTTAGAATAACAGTCTTTTGTAATAAAGACTGTTACATCAGCGACAATCATTGAATCGATTTTGCTGAAACTTGTTTTACAGACAGCAATGATGGCGACATACTCGTAGGTGTCCGCTAAAACAAGAGACACGAGCAAATGTTAGTTCAAGAAAAAAATTGAGATCTGTATGAAAATGTCTGAATCACAATATTTGAAATCATTGAGTATCTAATTTCCGTTTCGACAGTTTTTGTCAGTTCTGCTGACTAAGTTCAACCTCACCAGGAGACCAATAAATAGCCAGGCGAATGCGGGTCATTCGATGTCAAACGAAAATCGGGCGTGAGTTACCCATTTCTTGTCATATATTAAATCTGTATAACCTAGATTCATTCTCGGTTTTCCAAGGAGAAATGTACCTGCTATACGCTAGCATAAAATTGAAATTTTCGGAGCGAGATAGGCCTATTCAAACTGTATGATCAATTTCGAATATAACTACGGATAAGTACAGAATAAAACCATTTATCGCTTCTAGGACCGCAAGCTGACGCCTCGCGACGGCCTAAATTTGAAAATGTAATCCCGGTCGGGGACTTTGGACACTCTGGACGCCACCGCATGCGAGGAGCTTTTGAATTTAACGAATTAATCCCTTTACCCTTGTTTACCAACGTTTTTCCACAATTCTGACGATTTAAAAACATGATTCTTTATTTTTGTTTTAGGCGTACATTTGAATTAGTTTGTTATCCTCGGTCCGTTGCCCTCCTAAGCTGTTATACGCGAAGGAGGGATTGCTTTCCAGGGACCAGGATGTTGCTAAGGTGTGGTTTCTAGCCAAAGAGAATAGGACCGTTTCACTACTTGCTTTTGAAGTTCTATAATGTTATTAAATTAAAGGAACCGAAATTAAATAAAGAAGCAGCCCACCGCACAGATTTCACCTTATATTTGATGCTGTAATATATGCTGTCTTCTGGCAAGCTGAAACTCCAGTGAAGAATGAAATCGGAAATACAACGTTAAGAGAATGAGAGCGAAAGAGCTCATGTTCCAGTCCTGTATATAGTAAAACCTACATACTCAGCCCGGCCACGCAGATTTCTCCCCTGACAATCGTTGGGGAGGTAGATGATGTCGTCGGTGAAGCCTAATGGTTCATTAAGGGACAGATTTAGATATATGAGCAGCCGTAGCACTTTTCACGAGTAAATGGTACTAGAGTTCCCTTAATTCTTGTTCCTTGATAAAAAATCTTTAAGTTCTAAAGACTTCTAAAATGAAAAACACCATCGTCCATTGTGTCGTTAAAATGAAGAAAGCTAGCAAATAGAGAGACGTGATGAGCGGCTTTATTTAATTATGTGATGATCAGGAGATGTTTACTAAAGATTTTGCTGTGAAAGATTTGATCTCCCTTAGCCGCTTGTTTACAAGATGATATTCCGGCTATTTATCGATCCTACGGCACAACATTCTTTTAACTTTTGAATGAAAAAAGTTTTGACAAACAACATTTTGTTCGATCGTAAATAACAACGCTGCGCTGATTGGTGCTTAACGATCCAATGAGAATTATATACGGATTCAGTCCACAATGCCGATTATCGACATTATCATAGCACAATCTCATGTAACAGACAATGCAGTTAGCCTGCAGCCGAATTGATAACGTTTATTGTAAACGGTGGCTTATGTATATGGGTCCGAATATATCTCAGATACAAGGGTCTACTATAGGTAGGCTTAGTCGACATGAACCATACAGTGTTCTCTTGGAGCGGAATGGTACCTTATGCAAATTCAATAGTTAACCCCCTTTATTAATCAAATACACTTATTGTAACAAATGCCAACAGAAAATATTTTTGTATTAAAATGAATACTTATTTTAGTTATTGCTCCAGTTAAAGATATAAAATACCAATATTATCAGGTTAAAAAAAAGCTTGTGTTAGATGGAATTTTCAACAGACAGTGAGAGTATCACTTTAATTGCCATTGATAATATCAGTAAGATAATCAAGATCAACATATCACCATCACGTGCACTGTCTTCCTGAGAAAACAGCAGATGATCAAACTAAATATCTAATTAAAAAAGAATACTTATCTTGCTGCTAAAAAGGGAAGACTAAGCAGTGACTTAAACTACTGAGTATATATACTTAGGTCTTCTTAACGAAGTACGTCGTTCCGTAATACTTTAATGCGAGTTTCCTAGTTAATGTTTTTGTTAGGAGTTCGCAAGTTCTCATAATGTCGTTAATTTTAAGTAGAATCGCTGACGTCGTTAATTTATCTGGGCTCGTCTGCGCTCAAATGCAATAAAACCATATAGAGCGTGACAAAATTAAGCTAAATTATGTATTTGTATGAAATAAGTTTACTAATCAAGATTGTGAGAATCGTCATGAATAGTTGATTGACTGCAGATGAAATACTGTATTTCCTTCTACATACATACATATCATCACGTCTATATCCCTTACGGGGTAGACAGAGCCAACAGTCTTGAAAAGACTGAAAGGCCACGTTTAGCTATTTGGCTTAATGATAGAATTGAGATTCAAATAGAGACAGGGTGATAGCCTGTCGCCTAAAAAAGAATCCCAAGTTTGTAAGCCTATCCCTTAGTCACCTTTTACGACATCCATGGGAAAGAGATGGAGTGGTCCTATTCTTTTTTTTATTTGTGCTGGGAACCACACGGTATTTCCTTCTACTTTATCGTGTCCTGTCGTATGTTGACCCTCAGAATATTTGAAACGCGTTAATTCAGGAGCAAGTATCACGAAAGATCTCCCTGTCAATAGTAGAACCTAACCCAACCTGAATATTGCTCCCGTATTTTCTTAGGAAATTTTTTTACAGCTAAGGTTTAGGCTGTTTTAAATTTCATCACAAAGACCTATCAACTGACTAACAGAAATCCATTATTTAGAACAGATCTAATAGCCAAATACATGAAGGTGGACCAACGGGCCAACTGGCGAATAAATACTTTGGTAGTTAATAAATAGCAAACTTGTAATAGTTGTGACGTAGTTGGATTTGAAGGCTCGTGTTAGTCATCATCCTCCTGGCTTGTGTCCTGGTTGCGTTCACCTCGGTTGAGACCAGGGTCTATGACGAAAATCCATATATATATCCAAAATGGATATTAGTCAGTTAAATTTGCGAGTGCAGGGAAATCTAACCTAGTTTCATCATGGCTAAGCCTGAATGTGCAAGGTACCTTGGAACAATTACACTTTTTATTTAGACCTTAGCCATTTACCACCGCCATCCGCTCGTCGAGGCTAGTGTAAACGAAGCGGTCAAATTGTTTCTCTCGATGTCATTCCAAATCTGATTCCGACCGCTTTCAAGATGACGGAAAAATCGTTTCCGATACAGATAAGATTGGAAAACTTTCTTGGGCTTTTTTATCTATAGTCCCGAACGAACATTTGGTTGGCATCACTTCCAAAATATTTAGCTACCTATAAAACCTTAGCTACCAAATACATTTTAATTTCTAAATAATATTTTTTTTAAACTTTTTTTGATCTTATAGATTTGTTTTCTGCTTGTCTGTTAGCCCGGGTAATTTTCAAAATGGCAGATTCTATTTTTGGGACTTGTAACTGACAGTTTATCAAAGTTACAAAGGCAATTTTAATCCCTAAAGTATTCTGAGTTCCCAAATAAAATGGGCGAATAAAATTTGTATAAGCTATTCAACGCGGACAAAAGTTGGTTGGAAATACATTCCGTCATAATCATTAAAGCGACATGCTTCTGAAGGAGATGTAGAAATAACACGATTATCTCAATTACAAGCGTGACATGAAGGCCGATTCATCTCGCCCCTTTTCATTAGTAGGGAGTGCGTGGCCACTAAGCTGTAGATAACGAATGTTATTTTGTATGTACCTAACCGTAGAATAGTGGATTAGGCTAGGTTATTAACGAAACTTAGGTTGTGTAATAAGTAGCCAAGTAAACAATATCTTTCATCACATCCCAACTAATATTTCGTCCCAACATTATATAATTAAGAGTCTGGAGTAGCATATGTCCTACTTATTATTTACCTTAGCGTTCATCGTCGTTAAAATTATAATACCTGTAATAGTACTGTAGTAATTAGCGAAACTCTTATTGAAAGAGCTAAGTTCAGATTTATTTAATAGTACATATTGGTAACTATGTACATTAAACAATTGTCCTGAAATTCGTGTTATCTGGATTTCCACTAAATTTGATTTTCGAATTCGATGTAACAAATGGGTGTAATCGATTGCGACATTGAATCATAATCGATGATGACGACGCCAGATTAGCTAGCAACCGGTACTGCGTTCTTCCTTCCATAGTGAGGAGATAATATGAACTGATATAAATGGTTCGTTAGTTTTCGGTTAGAATAAGAAAACCGTTGTATCACATTTCGTATTCGTTAGGGAATTTTCGTAGTAAAATAAAGTTCGTAGTACCATTGCAAAATTAAGAGCATATATGTATTTAATTTTATAAGAAGTTAGGTACCTATAGTAAACAGAAAAATTTATTTAAAACGCTTTAAACGTTATTGAGTTTTTTTTTTACAAATATATATTAACAGCGAACTGTAAATCTCTCCCTCTCTGTCAAGTAAAAAAAAACAAATTTTAAACTTTAACTTAATTTATTTAAACTGAACATGGATAAGAAGGGTTTTCAGGGAAACAAAAAAAATGTTTTTTATTTATAAGGGTTGTCTATTATGAAAATAAACACAAGTAAATGAACAGCACTCAAGTCACAGTGTCTTGAAGTTTTAATCAGAGTCTCAGTTTTGGAAGGCTAATCTGCTAATGTCGGGCGAGTGAACAACTTCTCACTAGTTGCACACCCTGGGGATTACCTACTAAAACTTAATGTTTTATGATTTAAAGTGCATCATGATCTTTTAATGGTTTCAACGTTGTGAACATGGCGAAATGTCTGTCATCTGTCGGTCCACGGTTTTACTCAGAGACTATAGTGGTAAAAAGTTGTGATTTGGGATATATACATACATATATGCATATAATCACGTCTATATCCCTTGCGGGGTAGACAGAGCCCACAGTCTTAAAAAGACTGATACGTCTCGTTCAGCTATTTGGCTTTAAGATAGAATTGAGATTCAAATAATGACAGGTTGCTAGCCCATCGCCTAAAAGAAGAAAATTTGTGATATATATATGTATATGAATAGTGGCAAAAAATCTGTAAAACATTTTTTTTATTATTATCACTAATAAGTTAAGGCCAGGGACTAATAAATGTACTCAGAAAAGTAAAATTTCATACAAATATGATTGAAAATTAGTGAGCATGAGTACTTAAATAAAAATTAATGTACTACGTGAAGTTAAGAAAACAAAATTATAGCACACAAAAATATTGTTAAACAATAACAACACCTAATTGACTAACAGCGTGTTTATGTTAGCGGCGCGCGGCTTTTGGCGGGACGATGAGGCCGAGTAAAATAATTACTACAAACATATTTATGAGTGTGAATTCAAATTTGGCATTCGCAACTCCGGAATCCTACAATGCGCGTCGGACTGTACTTTACCGGTTTTAGTATTAGTTTTCTTTCTCAAACTCGAGGGCAACATATGGATACGTTTTTCGTATTTATTACCTCCCATTTTTACAAACGATGGAACTGAGAAGGTATATTTTTGGAGAAATCTAACTCATGAGTCGTCTTGTATGACTGTAAGGGTGATGGTAGGATAGTCTTCTTAATGGATTGCCGTAAGGCTCCTGGCATTTTAGAATAGTACCACTTCGCTTTTATTAAGTGTCTGTAAGACAGGTGACCTACTTTCACTTAGTGTAACAGTTGTGATCGAAACTAGACAAGCTTCCTTTGACATGAAAAAGGTCAGACAGGAGTTTTTATGTGCAAGGACCAGACGTAGTCTTGTATTGTATGGCCGTAGGCGGACCGTAGTAGACCGTAGGCCGTCTCCTTATTAGTATGTACCCGAAAATATTTGGCAAAGTGTTATCAGAATCGCTTGCCTGACAAAAATAAGTTTTTTAATTATTAGGCCTACTTATTTGAGTTATTCGCCGCGGCTGTAAAACTGAGTCTATGTTGGTTACTTCTAAATAGTGAAGTTTACATTATAGAAAAATAAATTTGAAGTCCATTTAGCATTTTAGTTTTGTATTTTCTTAGATATTACGTAAGTATCGTATCGAAATATGGATTGACGAATGACGGCTTCGTTGAACGAACTTTGAGCTACTTCGAAAGTTAAGTAGATCTTTAGTTCGTTATATCAGCGATTTTAAATACTTAACGCATCGAAACTTCAAGTCGAACCAACGTAATTGAAACAAACGAGCATCAAGTACTGAAAGTGGATTCATTTTTGAAAGCCATCAATTTCGAGATGAAAAGCGTGTGAGAGAACCAGCGAAGGTTGGTGCCTCGTCTCGTTAGCTAAGAACTGGCGGAAAATTAAGCCCCGGGTCGACCCGCGAGCGAGCGCCTCCATCATTGCCCATTAACCTCATAATAGGTTAAATATGCTAAGGAGCCCGCGTTAACGAATAATAGTGGCAGTGAGAAACTTCCCCAAACTTCGGTGATACTCTGTATCGCTGGGGCGTGCGTTGTTTTATAAAAGCAAACCAAAATTATGATTTACTAGCCTCTGCACACTGCTTCGCTCCCGTGTAGTCGTTAATCGTAATTTCACGAAAGCCATACTTTTTTCAGAGTGAAAGGTAACTCCTTTTTAATGTCATGTGTATGCAATATTTCAATAATGGTTGAGGACGTAAAACGAGAAGGGCAGCAAACAATAAAAAAAATGAAACTAGATTCCGCATGTACTTACATGCATGCATAACATTGGTCGCATTTAATCTTCACTTGTAGTTAATGAATTTGAGTAAATTTATATATCACATTGAAGTGATAAAAATTCGAATTTTCTTACTTATAGTTTTACGTAACGTTGGGCTATCTAGGTACTTACAATATCTTATCTGATTATGTAACCTTGACCACAGATACTTTCAAGTTTTATTTATTTGGGCTCTCTGCCAGAATGCATGGCCAAATGTAACTTTAAATACATATTTCTTAATAGCTTGTGCAAGTTTATGAAAGAATGTCGTATTTAACTTCTTATTATAAGTTATAAATTACTGAAACTATTTCCACTGACCAAAACTTATTACTCACCTGAATGTATTAATTTTTCTGTCAATACGATGTTTGATAGATGGGTGTGTATTTTTGAAGTTTAATACTCTCTCAAGGGTGTGGGTTAAAACGACCTTATTTTTTTTTGTAACGGGCTAGATAGAGGGCTGTTTAAAAATTCAAAGGGTCTGTTTTGCGGGAACTACTTCACGCAAACGTGCGTCGTCGCCGTCTGTGTGACCTTCATTCATTTCACTTGACATTTTCTCATAGTGAACATAACCTAGTTAAGTCTAGAAATTTATCCTTGTTTAAAAGTAAGTAACCTTTTTTGTAAAATAAATCAAAGACACAGGTTTACTTCATTCTAAATACTGACGAGATTGACAAGAACGTTGATCTAAACACTTCTAAATCAATGACTGGATACGAAAAGATACACACATACATACAATACTCGTAAAATGAATCTATGTATAATAGTTTAAATATAGTTAGCCTTTTCAACTCACTAAATACAAGGGAAAATTGAAAGAAAAAATAATAGGATATCATAACAGATGATGTGGGCGATAATGTAATAACTTCAATGGCAAGTAGGTATGTTATTATCCAACTGACATCTCGAGAGATATTGTTTGACCTACTTAAACAAACTGCAAATGTAATTTTCTATGTTTTGTGATCTACATTTATTTCATACGAGAATTTTTCTGTCTGCCTTTATGCCTAAATCAGGACTCATTTACATCTAAATTAATCGGTTAATAAGAGATGAACCGTAAGAAGTATGCAGGGATCGTGGTAAATGGGAAAATGTTATTAGTCTCTGCCTACCTCCGGGACAGAGGCATCCCAAGTAACAATTAGGCGCTAAAGTAAGATTTATAATAAGTCTATAAAAGCGCTAACTAGATTCTAAAGTGGTTTATGGGTGTAACAAATTAGTGTTAGAGCGCTCAACCCTACTTTACCCCCGAATTGGGCACAATTTTTATATTACTTAAGGTTGTATAATGACGGTATACAAGAGTTATGGTAATTGGCTAAGAGGTACAATTAGTGCTATAAGAAAGTTATTATAGCGGTAACAGGATCTCTTAGCGATACAAGAGGGGTAAATAAGCATCAACGGACTCCTTAAGCGGTACAGTAGAGATACAAAGGCGTTAATTATATTTTCAAGCGCTAAAAGGGAGGTAAATAGGTGTTTTGTAACGGTCTGAACGCTATTCAAGATAATTAAACTAATTTTGTGATCTAATAATAAATAATTTTATTTTCAATGGCTATAAGTTTACGACTAATGATTTTTATATTAAACAAAAAAAAGTGATATTGTATGGTGAGAAAGGAAGCATATTTTTGCTGCGAAGGGAAGTACACTGTGAATATGTTACATATTTATTGGCAAATAATTCGAGCGCCCGATGTATGTTGTCTATTTACTGAAAACTTTTCCACGTTTTTACAACAATTTTTGTTTATTTTGGTTGCGACGCCATTGTCAAAAACAAGTAGTCAATATAAGAAATACAGTAGTGACCTTAAGCGCTATTACTTTACCTTTAGTCACAAAAAAGTAACAATAGACGCTATAGGATCTGTTATAGCGAAAAATTATACTCCTATTTGACTTAAGGTAATGCAAGAGAGTTTTGTATAACTTCAAGCATTTGGTTCTATATAAGATTAAATAAACACTATTGTAAGGCTGGTAGCGCTTATTAACGCTATTGTGCAACTTTAGGTTCTTGTAAAGAGTTTATTATCACCTGCATAGCACTTTTGGAGGTAGTAGCTAATTCTTATTCTTATTTAGATCTTAGAGTTCTAAGATTCACTTAAAGCTATAACACAAAATGCTGTGCATGTACAACAGTGTTAAGATTTGCCATAATACATCCATAACCTTTAAGCTCGCCTAATTGTCGCGCTTGTAACTCTGTATTATAAGTAGAAGTGATATACGTTACTTGATACGCCACTTTATCGCCAATAGTCATAAGTGTTGCTACTGTAATGCCTTTGTAGCCCACTAAGTAACAAAATAAGCTCTAATCGTCGCCTAAATGTTTGTTGGGATGATTTATGTTTGTGTATATGTTAAAAAATCACAAGAAATTGCGTCTAATTTTTTTTACCAAAAAGTAATCGTACACACTAGGTTTAGAACGATGTTATAGAAACAAAAAAATGATAAGAATAGATGAGATAACAGCTATGATAATATTTAGTTCTACTTTTCCTTATATAAAAAAAAAACATTCGAAAATGTATGTTAAGTTTTATTAAAACAACCAACATCAATTGTTGAAATGTATCATAAATCATGAAAGCACATTCAATCGAAATTCCATTCACTGACTGTGGTCCCGTCGCCATGTTTTTGACAACAGATCACAGGATCATCTGAAATTGAAGTTAAAAGGCCAGTTTGCTTTTGTAAAACAATTTATTAATAAAGCTTGAATAGTATTGTAGTTAAGCCTTTGATATTTGTTCAATTATGGAAGGCCTTGTTAAAATGAGCATTATTAATCTTTTTTTAGGAGCAGATTTATACGGAAAACGATTTATCACTATTAAAAAATTCATTTTTTTATTCTACCTACTACTGTGTGACTCATCGTCGTCCCGTCCTTTGTTCCGGTTTTATTCCCAGGGAAGAATCCGGAGAGGACTACGCCATTTCCAGGGTCCTGGAGTAGGAAAGTTAACTAACTACATGGAGCTGTTAGGAGGAAAGCTGTTAAATGTTCAATATTTCCAGTTAAATTTTCGTTGCATTAAGTGATATTTTTTATCCTTTTATGTCATCCATACTTCAATGTGCAAGAAATGAAACATTAAGTTTCCAATGTAGTCAGCAAGAAATGTTATTTGTAGCAGAGCCTACAATGGAACTTAATATTCTCCTCCAATTTGCGCTGTCAGAAGCAGCCTACCTGTTTCATTCGATTGCGTTCCAAACTTAGAGATAATCGTAGAATTTAAATAAATTTCAATACAAATATTGAATGATTCATAAATCTTCCTAAAATAAAATATTGTCAAATAGTCAAAATTGGAGCAATCACAATTTGAAACTATTGGATGAGCTCAGTTTCGTTAAGATGAAGTTAATATTGTTTTGTTTCATGTATATTTTACAAATACCTTAATTTTAATCATTATTCTCAAATAAGCCACCTAAGAATTTTATGGGCTTAAAAATAGTAAAATCAACAATGTGTAAAAGCCAAACAAGAGCCTTAAAAATGAATTGGAAAATCTAATTCACAATAAAGACAGTAAGAAACTACTTCCGTGCTGTCTAGGAGTAGAGGTTTCACCCAGCTGGGCTTTCAGCATTTAATCATATCGTACAAGCGCTAAGTTTCTGTTTGAGGTTCCAAACTAGGACAAAATACAAATAATTAAGCTTACAGATTTCTTCTAGCTCTGTGCCAAAGTTCATTAATACCGGTCTGATATAGATATAGATTGGAAGCCTAAATTACTTTACGAGTATAAATTTCAAATACTTAGCGCAGGAATATACCAAAAGTAGGAACCGTATATGAAAGGTCAGCGGTTTTTTCCCCCCATATGAATCTGCTTTTAGCGTAGTAACTGAGAACCCAAGACTGTCTGTTTACACGTGTTTAATTCAGACTTCATAGCGGTGACACTCGGGACGTTCTACGGTATTTTTAGCTAAGGACGTGTGCTCCAACATTCGCACCTCATTATTACCGGGTCATCAAGGCATGTTTCAACCATTTTAAGATGTTTCTTTAGTATTATAATAAAAGCAATTTCTAAATTAGGACCACTGTTACAAGATATTTAGGTTCACATTTTTAACTACATGCCCACTTTTCCTCGCACTTAAAATAAGTATGGTAGAATCAGTATGGTAGATTGACGTAAATAGGTAAACTAGTGCGAAAAGTTATTATCAATAGTTCCATCATGGAACTGTATCATGACACTATTGCTCGAACTCCAACATACGCACCTCATTATTAACGACTCATCAAAACAAGTTTCAACCAACTCAACAGGTTTTTTTATTATTTTAATGATAACTTCCTAATTGAGACCAGTGTTTCTGTATTTTCTATGGTCACAATTATAGATGCCTATTTTCTTCTCACTCGAGTTTAGTCTTAAAGACTTACTTAAAATATGCGCTTAAAATAGGTATACGCGTGATATTTTAAACTTTATTTACTGTTAATAAATTAGTCCAGATCCAAATTCTTATCAAATCCGAACAATTTAGCATCAAATCGTATTATACCTACCGTATCAAACCAATTTCCAATTTGCTCCGGCTTTACCACCTTCACCCTACATCTAGCAGTCGAAAGTGGAAATACCGCACGAAATGAACTGCACGGAAGCTTTCAGCTACATTTGCAGAGCTACAAATCCTGGATGAAAAACATTACGACCCCACGTCAGGATGTCCGCAGCCGAGGCTAAGTGTGCATTTTATTTTATTTTGCTTGCGCTAAGAACGCCATTTATGTACTTAAAAGGATTTAGACGTTCGCTGCATGGATGTACATATGTATATGCGAAAATCCAGTAACAGACAAGAACACGAAATTAATTTTTGTTGTTTTATTTCAATTGAATTTTGACGTTTGGAATTTTAGATATTTCAATATTTTACTTGAAGAAATATTTTTGGCTTATCTTACATAATATTTATCGAAATTATGTAAGATAAGCTAAATTTCGAATTTTGCTTGAATGTGCAGGTTCCTCACTTCTCCCTCACAATAAGAACATCGGTTAACATTCAACCGATGTGTGATAAAATAAACCAAATGTTCATATCAATAACACACGTAGATTCTTTTGATCTACCGTATTCGCATATTTGTGTCACTCGATGCAATTTCACGTTTGTGGTTATAGACCCCAGGGCATCCAGTATCACGAACAAAGTCGGCACCGTCAAACGTAGGCTCCCGCGGGTATCATATTCAGGTTACGACAAGGTTTAGGGATCTGTAAAAAGGGAAACAAAAACAGAAATAAAATAAAAAATTTCGAAAGTCATTAACAGGGTATTACTTTTAATAATAATGATACATCAGGGAGTTTATTTGTACCGCCTGGATGTGTGTTATGAGTTTAACAATTTTAAAATTGTTTGGCATTTCAATATATAAACTACATACATCTTTCCAATGACAAGCTATTGCCCCGGTCTCCGCACACACGTTACTTTTGTTTTTCGGAATTTGAACCGCGTTTTTTCTAAAGTTTGTTAAAATATAGCTCCCTGCTTACTTGGTTCTTGAAAGTCATATTATCTGAGTCTTTTCCCGGAGGCTATCTTAGCGGTATGACTTCAAAGATTGGAATCACTACCTAACCTAGGTTATTTGGTTACTGGCTATGTCAGACTTAAAAGTCTGAGTTTCATTTCATTTAAAACAAATGTTAGTAGTATAGAACATATTCTGTTACTTGCTCAGTTAATAAAAAGAAATAAAAATCAATAATTATTATCAAAGTAAAAATATAATAAACGTTTTTCACAATAGAAGCGGAAAATTGACGATGCTAGCGGAACCAATAAGTTTATGAGAAATATAATAAAGAAGTGCAATGGAATTATCCGTTGCTTATTTCTCAGAAATTTCTTGTTAAATGTTAAAAGAAATTTCTTTTTATATGATTACCTAAGAAGATTACCGATCCGTTCCTGAAATTGCTTTACATATGTTTGATATTCATTATGTTTCGATCATTTTTCGGATTAACATAACGGAAATTTATTGAAAAAAATCCAATACGCTACGCAAAAGTTAAAAAAAAATACAAAAACTAAACCAGTAATTAATAACAGTTTAAAAACCTCTTTAACTCTATTATTCATAGTTATAATTTATATAACAGAATATTTGTCCTTTGACACAACAATTATCAGAGATCCAAGCGGACCCATATCATGTTACGAGTGATGGCGGATGCGAAAAAAGCGTCCTGAAATGATAACCCACATCATCCCGGCGTCTTCCGCCAGCCAGATCGATCTCAGCGGGAGATACTACATACTAGACCAGTGGTTCCTAACCTTTCAAGTACCCCTATCAAATATTTTCGAAACAAATAATATCATCATACAAATATATCACATTGGAGTGGTAAGACTTAGACCAAAATGGTGTCAATTGGAAAACGTTCTGGCAAAAGGTTAGGTCGACAGTACGCGAAACCGACAAGCTTGCATGAGTTATGAATGTGGATAAAGTGAAAGAAGTATGCAGGGATTTTAGCAAGTGGAAAGATGTAATCCTCCAGGAAAGAAGCTATGTATAAATTTGCAAAGTATTCTTTCAATTTTGGTATTATATGTACATATACAAATTTGCGTATAGATAAACATTACTTAGTTACATTTATAAATCTGATACTGACATGAAACACTAATTGTGAATGTTTGTACAGTGCGAAGGTTGGTAGTAGTATAAGCAATTGCTAATACTGTTTGCTAATACGAGTATCATTAACATTTTTATTTTAGAATCCTAACAATTTACTTCTTCGTTATCCCCCCAGGTTAGGAACCACTTTATTGGACCTATTTTATGAGTTAGGCATCATGATGTTGTTATGAGTTTTAAAGTCTCCTATGAGGAGAATACGAATATAATGTTTACTTGTTCGACATATTCTCAAGAAACACCTTTGATATTTTATGATGTACTTAGCGGTTCCTACGTAGATTTCAGGTGTCAATTAAGTGTTTTAATCATAATATCAATGAAGCTTGGTTGCCAGTAGATTAGATTTAATGGAACTATAGGGAAAGTTGTTAGCACATTCCTATTCCCCCCCCCCCCCCCCCCCTGTTTTTGTTCAGGTAACAGATCAACCATTAAGGAAACGGGAACACGAAGATAATTTGTATATATACAGTGATTATGTATGTACTTATTAATTACTAATATTTAACACAAATTTCTTTTGTTCCAGGGCGGGCAAACTACGCAAAATAATGTTACATAAGTAACTATTTTTACTCATAACGTAGAATTCATCGCAGAACACCAAGTTAAACAATAGTGCCTATAGAAAGTAGAAATATTAAGTGTACAATGTGCCAAATTGTGTGTGTAGAAGAAGTGCTATACTAGTAATACCAGAGTAATATCGTTTTAATCTGTGTAAATAATAAAAAGTGGAAATGTTGCCGGTGCCTCAAGATCGCATGTCTGGGCGGCGGAGCAGTTCCATCGTCAGCAGAACTCTTCTCGGGAGGAGAGCATCAGTGTATGTCACCGGCAACCACCAGGACCCTGCCAAGGTACAAAAACGTTATGGTAATAATATCAGTTTTTTTATCTACTCGGCAAAGCCCAACTGCCGTTTTGTCAGTACCTTAGTATGTATCATCTACATTTTTAAGCCCATTCTGATGGTATTTATTCTTAAACTTAAGTGGGATTGTGCGGGCCATGTCTGAAGTATGCAAGCAGATAGGTGGATGAGTACCGGAGACAACGTGGAAAAAGGTGACTTGGACAGAGATCGATGACGAACAGAATGACTGGAACAGTTAAAAAAAATCTTGTGTGAACCACTCATGTATGAGTCGCAGACAAACATTAGTGTCCTATACCTAATTCAATAGTGGTTCAATTAATATTACCCGACATCCGTGTTTGGGGTATTAAACATGTTTAGTGCCGAGCAAACACTCACTGTTGACTTTGGGTTTGCACATTGATTCCCAGTATACTCAATATCAAACAAATTAACTTCGACAGTGATACACAATTGCTATTCGCTTATTTGTTAGTTGGAATTAAGTAGAAGTTTGTAATGCCATTGTTCCACCAAAGTTAATTACACCTCTCTCTACGTAACGAAGAAAACTCATTTAGGTAGGAATAAGTATTAAGTAATCTACGGCGCCTGGTATACGACGTTACCAAATCAAAGACATCAAATAATAATATTTTTTAAAAATTCAAAGAAAGGCAATACGTGGGTCTGTACTTTTTGAATGAATGGTACTCCAAAACTTAATGCCACTCACTCTTTCTAAATAATCAACTAAATCTCCATCCTGAAAATATTTAATTGTGTTTGAGGTTTACATATAAACCCTTTTAGGATCCGTATTAACTCGTTTTATGTGCTAATCCCGCTGAAGTATCGTTACACACGTCGCAGTTAAAGCACATTTGTTTTCAGAATTGATAATCGGATCATACTAATTGACTCATGTTCGAGTAGTCTAATTTTCAAGAAATAACCGACTGTTGTAAAGTAAATTTCTATCATTTGTCGATGATTTGTCTCTTAGAAGCTGGATCAATTGGAGTAATCAATCTGTACATATATATACGTGTATCTTTATCTTTGTTTCGATTTTTTAAGGAATTACCGACCTTATAAACTGGATTATCAATTGGAGAATACAATTTGTAGGTATAAAAATATCCAAGAAGTAGCATATTGTTAAGTTTTGGCAACGAAGTCACGGTACCAATTTTATCTCATTAAGACTAAACAAAAAAACAAAAACTTGTGTTAAATCTTCGGCTTTAACTGCAGATTTCTTTAATAGTTCTAGAAGAATTTTAGTCCAATCTAACATATTCATAAAATAAAACAAGTTGAACACTCAAATTGTGCCAATTGTTGCATATTTTCACTACGCTATTGTTTAATAATATTTATTAGATCCTAAACGTAATTTATTAAGTGAGTTCTTCATCTACTATCATTATCAGACATTCTCCAGTATTCATTCGTCGCCGTTCATTCAAACAAAATATGGTTCCGGCTTTACAGCGACAGAATTCATTTTTGCTTCTCTCACATCCGTTGCATCAAATATTTCATATTGTGAAACCGGAAAATGATATGGGAATAATATGATTTAAATCTAAAAACCGAAGTATGACTTTGATTTAAAATAGTTATCCTTAGAATTTCTTCCATTCTATAACATGATGTTTTCAGTTTATGGCTCGTTCTGTCACATAAGTTATTTAATAATCGTATCATGTTATGTAATCTTATTTATAATTTTAAGATCAACAGTGCCCAAATTGGAATAAGTCGGAATTACTGAATAGATTTCTTAAATAAATATCAGTTTCAGGATTTTAGGATCTAATTCGTTGTACATACCTGCATATTACTACATTTTCGGTAAAAAACGTTTATCTTTCCAGGACAACTTTCCTCAATATTTCCCCTTGTAATCTCCCGAAGATATTGGGAGCGTGCTCAAGCAGTAAACATTATTAAATATTGTGTTACAATCTTCTGTTCATTTTCTATTGAAAATTGCAATGAAATTTGTCACATCAGTATTTGCGACTTTTTTGGGATCTCAAAAAATTTAGAAATAAATATACACATTTTTGTGGAAATAAAGCCGCAAAATTGATTGAATATATTTTTATAATACAACTGACTAAATTATATCAATTCTCTCTCTTAAAATAAAATCTCTAAATCATTAGACTTAGATTTAGGTTCGACACAAAACATCACATCTTACGCATAGTAGCATAGTAAACAATTAAAAAATGTGTTATGTAATAAATTAATAATGTAATGTTAAATACTAATTATTCTCTCGAAATTTAATTTTACTATTCTGTACTTTTTGTGTAATATTTTCGTGAAGCATCTCATTGTGTAGTTCCCACGGTAATATGTACGGCGTTCTCTCGTCTCATCCGCCGCCATGTGACTCCTTCTATTCATCCCTGAACAATGTCTCATTCGGAGTCTTACAGATATTTATAAAAGTAGATGTCGAAACCATTTTTTATTTGGAACTCTTTGTTCTATTTAATTAAATAATATTGATAGGTATTATCATTTATCGGTATCATATTTACGTAAACCCACCTCTGTATTTTCATTAATAGAAACTTTAAATCCCTCTTTGTAATTGTATAATTTTATCGTATCTAACGTAATATAGTTTATTCTAGGTCCATATTTGAAAAAGTAACATTTTAATTAACATTTTTCTTATATTTCCATGCAATATTAATTCACATTTCTAATATAATTAATTGGAGTAATTTGATTATCTAGCGCTAGCATTGGGCTTCTTTACCATAGGAATTTATTTTTCTTTCTAAGCGTTTCGGATCATTGGCTTAGTTTTACACTTCTAATGTTTTAAAGTTTGTATGTCAAATTTCGGTATATTACTTTTAAAAGTTATGTTATGTCACTGTTATTTTTATTAAAGGGCATTTTGTTATTTTGTCTATTTACAATTGGATCAGTGTGATACTGCTTAATTGAGCCGGCTACAATATTTCGTGCACGTAAAGTAACGGTTAGGCATTCGCCTGAATAACGTTTGGATTTGATTAATATTCTGTGTTAATTATGAAGGGTTCCTCTCATTTTCCTGAATACGGTACTTAGCTTATTTCATTACGTAATTAGAACAGCTGTATAACATTACTTTAACATGGAGTTAAAACTATAAATGTTTTTTATTTAGTATACAACGGTAAATATGACAAATATTAACAGGTAAACTAAAATATATTCATATGAACTAATAAATTCGTACATTTTAATATTGTTGTTACATAAAAAACATTTTCGAGTGACCAAAAGAATCTCTTTAATTTATTTTCGCTATCGTAAAGTAAACGATGCTATATTTTACGGTACTGAGTCGAGAAATATAATAATGTCATATACTTTTACTGCCATATTAACTGCACCGAGAATTCTCGACCGAAGCATATCGTATAAGTCTTAATGTTTTCATAGATATTTTTTTTTATTATATACGGACATGGGGATTTGTTTGACTTTCTGACCAAAATCACTTTTGATTTCCTGTACATAGTTTGAATATGTAAATAGAATGCTGCAAGTTCGCGTATACGGGGCAGTTTTCATATTTATATACTCTGTCAAGAGTATCGAAATTCAGGTCCAACCTTAAAGGTTTCTTTTAACAATCTAACCTACCTCAGTTCATGGTTGATGCACTAACTGAAAATCTTGTTCCCCTAAGCTGCCTCATGATAAGTACAATTTTCAATGGAAAATGATCCCGATTTAAACACAGCATGTTTTCCATATGTTTAACTTTTCAGTTCTGTTACGTCGGGACGTAACTTCAGCAATATCATGTACGGCAGTAATTTTCATTCCACATACAGCACTTTCCCTTTATAAGCCTTTGCACGAACGCCAACTCTGTTAACTCGTCGTCGCCATCGCTTGTGAAGCGCATACACAATATGGCGACAGCCGTCACTCGTGCCCGCCAAATATTCCTCTACTTCTCAGGACTTGTTAAGTGAATAAAGACAATTTTGATCCAGTGGTTTACTAGACAGACAGTATTGAAAGCGTCTGAATTAAGTTTTACTTACTTAATATATTTTCAAAATGATCAAGTTATCATTAATTAATTGAAGTCATGTGATTCTGTTTGTGTGGTCCGCTGAAATTAAATAACATTAACTTCAATTAATACCAAGGTTGAGTCCAAGATTGGGATTTAGAACGAAATTAATTTTTTTTAAATCTTGCCACTTGCAAAAAAAATCGGTATGATAAAACTAGCATCTTATGGTCAACATGAAGCCGCGCGGCCAGCAAATGGCGGCTATTACTACGAGTACGAATCGTTTTGAACGCACCCGCCGTATCGCAATCTGTTTGTTTAACCCACTACCCCTGATTTCGAACAACGCGAGGAGACTCACTAATATGTCGGAACAAAGGATGTGGACTAATTATAATGGATAGCAGAATTTAAACGAAATACATTAATAATGAATTAATTTACGTGACTTGATTTTAATGGAAATTCGCGAAGCAGCTAATGGATAAAAACTTAAAGAGTTTATACGTATGTAGAATTACATTACTACTTCTGTAAATAATTATCAATTTATCTAGGCTTATTCTACTGCAATCTACCAATGTTATAAACTACTACTTATGTTATAAAGAGGTAAAACTTGTTACATTGTTGTAGCTGCTAATCTTCGGAAATACTGAACCGATCATAAAAATCCTTTTACCGTTAAGAAGGTCTATTATCGGTGTTAAAACCTATATAGTATGTACCACGGGAAATGATGCTTGTGCTTTATCCTCCAAATATGTATTCATAATTAAATAATGAAATTTCACGCATACATAAGCAATGTACGTGATATGTTACTAAATAATATAGAAAACATACAAAAGTAATCTTTCTATATTAAAAGGATTATTAGGAAAGGGTCACTGACATTATCTTCGACGCACAACTGAAACCGCAGAATGGATTTGGAATTCTGCTGGTATTTTGGTAAACAGATAAAAAATAATTATAAAGACTTTGTTCTTTCAATGACTATATTTATTTTTTATTTTACATTCGGTTTCCATAATTTAGACTTTTTAACGTAGAACTAATAACGCAGTAGAGCATTAAGAAATATAAGATTCAGTTCAACAAAAGTTATTAACTGGTTATCTCGTTACCAGAGCGTTAGAGTTAAAGTGGATCCATCCATCATTAGCCCGATCTGTGATCTAAATTGATCAGTCCCAATTTTAACTGCATTTGGTGTTCAGAAATTCCGGAGAACTCATTTCAATAAATCAACAATATTATTGAATAATTAATTAAAAAAAAGAATAAAGAAGTACCTATATTATGTTTGAGATTTTCAAAATTTTACTTTAGTAGATATACTAATCAAAATTGTAACTAAGCATGTTAAGCAAATATAAAAAGAGCGTTTGCTTCAAGAAAGGATTTATAACAAAAAATATATTTTTGGTTTAATCACTAATGTCAATAAAGCTGCTTAGTGTTTATAAAACAATTTTTAACTTAGTCGTCTTAGTCCACAAAATAACTGAATTAATAAACTATATAGTAAAAAAAATCTATTAGTCCTTAAAAAATTGATACGACCTTACAGCATAGAAACGCTTGACATTCAAGATATCTTAAACATACACTCGACAAACAAGAGAGACGCCACTGTCGATACAAGCTGAGATATTGAAATCTCCAGATTAATTGGAATGCAGGCTGCATGTTATCTTGAATCGCAACACCTCAGGTGGCGGCACTCTGACTTGAGAAACACGATATGGTACCCGACTAGAATACTCGACAGTCACCACTAATTGACGTCTCCATGCAAACTGCGCCACATGAAACTAGGCTGCAATCGCTTTGAGGCAAATCTGATCATATTGTTGTTTGAAAATCACGATAAATCAAGCAAGTACTTGGCGCAGTGTGTTTGTGGTCAAAATGCTATTTCACAATGACGTTATTTACAAATTAATTCTGGAAAATGTTTGTAATAATGAAACCTAATATAATGGTAATATATAAATAGAAAAATGTTTAGTGAACTTCTTGCCTATTAATAACTTACTAGTTAACATATCAAAGGCCTTTGCTCCCGTGAGGAATGTCAGAAAAAAGTTGCCTTTTTGTTCAGCGGTTAAATCATGAAAGCGGACAGACAGAAATTTACACGTTTGCATATATTATTATAAATAAGGATTATCTAATAAATAATAATTGAAAAGTGGAATTAATTTCAATGATACTAGTAAAGCGGCGTCTTATGAATGAAGCCGATGGAATGAGGATGTTCCATAATTCAGCGGATTCGCGGAGTCCCTTGACGTGGCCTACAATATTAAACAAACCGTTGAAACTTAAGAGTCATCAGAATAGTACGCTTCAATTATATTCATTTAGAAAAACATCTCTTTTTTTTAGGTGCTAGCCCATCTAGCAACCTCACTATTCTAATCTGATTACCACCATTAAGCCATTGGCTGAACATCTTTCAGTTTTTGCAAGACTGTTGTCTGCTCTGTCTGCCCTGTAATGGGTTAAGAAATAATTGTATGTATGTTATGTATATGGCAAGCCCAGGGCAACTAGTTGCAAAAGAAATTCCAAAATCTCTGTTGAAATTTGGGAACAGATCGCAATGGTAGCAGTAAAACGGCGACTTATGAATGAAGCTGTTGGAATGAGGATATTCCATAATTCAGCGGCGTCGCGGAGTCACTTGACGCGGCCTACATTATTAAACAGGCCGAATTGCCCCACACTCGCTTAACAATTCATGAGTGATTGCAGGAACTTACACGTGAATAAATTAGAATAACATTAGATAATCACTTAGACACGCACGTTTGATATTCAATTTTCTGCATATTAAATACTTTATAATTTGAAGAGTTTAGGTTAGACTTCGTTTTAATTATTTTGAATACTTTTTTACATCGATGATATTATAACTTGTTTCTACTCGTATATATCTCCATTTTATGAGCAACCTACTATTCAGATCTTATAGATTACCATTACCACCTTATCTGCCTGGAAAAAATCACTTTAAGTCAACATACATACTTATTTCACTACTTTATAAGTTACGGGTTAGGCAGAACTTAAGGGTTAGTCTCTAAAAGTCTTGTTAAGCTCCGAATTATACCTCTATATCTGTCATGGAAAAATGGTGCTCTTCAGAATTATAGCTTTTATTTCCATAAAAAACAAAACATTACAAACCACTCGTTAGCCTAGCAGAAACAAAGCGACGACGGACCAAATTGAAGTGCAACAAAAACGACGACTGAGCGAATCCACACTCAACTGAAATATTCTACTCTTAAAAGGATGTAAACATGTATTTAGTAAGAATAATTCATACTATTATTTTTTGTGTAAAAAAAATTGATTTATGTTTTTGTTAGTAACGAAACAATCGAACTATTTGACATTTTTTGGGTACACTAGAACTCCAAGAGTAACTGATGTTACTTTTCTTCCTGGATTAATTAGACTTAATAAGCAATTCGAATCATTAAGCAAATATACAAAGATAGTGTGGATGAAAAGGCAGGAGTGGGAAGGCCTAGAAGAACATACCTTGATCAAATCGGGGACATCCTGGCAAAATTTAGTTCAAGATAATCATATCAAGATACCCGAAACTGACGAGCTTGCTTGATCTACATATGAATGTGGATTAAGCGAAAGAAGTAAGCGCGGATCGTGACAAAGATGTCTCTGCCTGCCTCTCCGGGAGAGCGTGTTTTTATATATGTATGTACTTTTGAAAACCTAATATTTTTCTATGTTATTGTTCTATTTTGTCGTAAGTCAAAATGTGTCTTACTCGAAGTAAAATAAAATTCAACATGGCTTTCATGCACATCTTGATTTAGTAAACTGCATAATGTAACAAGTAAGGGGGATGAAAATAGTGGAAAATTGAGACTACTACGTGAACATCGCTCTTGTGGCAAAGCGAGTTCAGACAGGACGAATTATCATTCAGTCGATTAAACTTTATATCGCTTATTGAATAAGACGGTTAATTGGCAAAGTTAGAATTTATTAGGATCTATCTGTTTAGTTTTAGTAATGTTTCATAGATTGATATGAACAAATGACCTGGTGGACGTTAGTTGCTGTGAAATGCCTGTAATCTTGAAACCTCTAATGTATTTATTTTGTTTTATATGGCGTTATATTTTTTTAATCATTTAAAATCCTTTTTACTCTCATGTTTCTCTCGCATTCCCAAATGCACCACTTTTGTTTTTACTGAAATCAGATTAACAGTCTTGTATTATTCCATTTTCTGGGGTTGTTATCCTTCAGATCACAATTAAAAACCACAAATCCATGTAAATCAAAGTTCACTTTTTTTAAGGTAAAACATCAACCTCACCGCTCTGTCACTTCAAACTGAGACAGTGCTCACATAATATCACTTTTGTTTGCGGAATACCGAAACATACTATCTTATAAAAAAATAATAACAATTTAGTTCTCATCAACTTGAACAATGTGAGCTTCGCCTGAGATGCTCCGAGCTAGTTACGTCGGTTATCGACGTGGAGCATACAGCATTGTCTGTGTGACGTCTCCCTTGCATATTATGTTTCTCGAGCGATGTGGCTTTAAAACTGGAGGATGCTCAGATATATCTTCAGCTTTATTTTTACTCCATTTATGGACTTCACCCTAGGTTTCATATCCGTGGAGCAATGTTTTGTTATAAAAATATTCCAAAGTGCAAATAACTTTTCTCTTTATGTGCCAACATATTGTTGATATTTATTTCAGTAGGAAAGTGATAAATTTATTTTCTCTCTCTCTCTCTCTTTCTCTAAGCCATCTTCTTGTTTTTCTTAGTCGTCGATCAGGAACAGGTCGAGTGACAAGTTCGGTTATACGCAATACAACCAATAGCGTATTATTCTTTATGATTAGCTATATCAAAATATTTGCTGCCGCCTGCTTCACATCTACTTAGTATTTTTCATAGAAGATACACTCGGAGACAAATCAAAGATCCATATCAAAATCCACATGGCGTAGCTCTCCTCTTAGCTTTATAAAAGCTACTGAATGATGATTTTTTTTTCTAATCTGATGGAACCTCAAGATCTTCTAAAATATACAATTCTACTCTTGTTGGTAGAGTTATAAAAATATCTTGTATTTAAACAAAAAGTATTAACGCCAAATGTAAGCCAAGTTTAATATTAAACGATTCACTTAGTCATATCTATAGGTATTGTTCAGACCTAAATCGACTGACAAAAGTTATTTAAATATGTAGATGAACGCTTGAACAAAACTGTGAGGGAAAAGTTCGGAATAGTAAAATTCGGTTTTGAAATGACGCCAGAACAATGGACGATATTTTGATAAAATGCGGAATAAATTCGGTAGCTCTGCTCGCAAAGAAAACCGCGGAATGGCAACTGCGCTGTCAGATCTATATATATGTAAGTACTTATAGGTAGTTGCGGTGTTTGTGTAAGAACTTATGCATATTACGTAAATAATTTTAAATGTTTTATATACAAAAATAAAATATTTTTTAAGTATGTAGGTATAATAAGCTATAGTATATATAGATAATTTACAGTATGAGGTTGGGTTGTCATGCCTACGAGTCGTTTGTTTAATTTCATGCAATCGCAGGTACATGTGTGTACTTGAATGTCACAAAAGTTAATTACTCAAAAATAATAACATGACCTAATGTCATAAACTACAGTTTGGAATGTACAGAACTCTTTCGAAAGATACTTGCTATTTTTCTGTAACGTTAATTTTAGAAATAAAACCAATCTAAAAATAGTCGAAACAAACCATAAAACAAAGATTTTATGAAACGGCTCAATTTTCTTTTTGTGACAAAAATATATTTCCAAGAATTAACGTCGGTCTCAGCGGCCCAATACAAACGACAATGTTTATTTATTTCTGATAGCAGATTGACGGTCGTTTCGTGCCGCACCCTTTTTACGGCTTTCACTAAACTCATATCTCAAGACCTTTCTGCCCGATTCAACTTTCAATAGTTGCCGACGCTATTTTTCTGCATCGTGATAACGTTATAATAGGTATCCAATAGTTTGAGTACTGTAAGGGACTGTAATTTATTTTCAAATATCCAAAAATCTTTTTATTTTATTCTTTTCTAGTACTTTCATTCGTTACATAACCAAAAAAACTTGGTTAAAAATAAAGAAATCAGTGCAAATTTTCCAGTTTAAAACCGTGGTTCAATATGGATACTCATTTCACAACTTGCGTTGGGGTTCGAACGTGAAAATTGCGGTTATATTTTTAAAGTTTTGTTTGTTTACCTCTCGTCTCGTTAATACTGCGCTTTTAACTTTTTTATGGCTGGAATTTGTGTCACGACTATTTGTTAAATTATAGGTTATTCAAAATGTTAATTCTTTAAATTCCACGATTATCGTGGATAAATAATAAATAAACAAAATAAGGAGAGTATAAAAATAAATAGCAAAAATAAATTATCTTATAAACATATCTTATGCATGGTTAAAATTAATATACGACTAATAAACAACTTTTACGAGTTTCACACTGATTTGGAAGCGAACGCTAGGTCAAAAATCAAAATGCATTTTCACAGTAAGAGTCCGTCAAGGGATTCCCATAGAAATAGACTCCCCCCGCAGGAATGGGAATGGTGATATTTCGTTTTACGCCTGCGACTCCGGGCGTCCCCTTGTACCTATATAAAAAACATCGATGATTTAGAATTGATGAATTTTCAGAAAATTCGGTATCCGTCATGACCTGACAATTTAATTTGAATGACAATTGATGTTCCACATAAAGAATTTAGTGTGTTCTTCTTCTTCAAACTTCTTTACTATATTAAGTATATCGTCAGAATAGTGTTTCTTCTTATTCGTTCGCTTAATGTTATGAGGAACTTTTCGATCTCCATACGTAGAAAACATGAATGACATAGTATAAGGGGCCATTAGCAGACGGAAATTGGTTTATCGCTGAAACTAGCGCCAACATTTATTTCTATGTCTTGTATTAATATGAAATAGACCTCGTTATAAATAGTTATTGAGTTTATTACATACAACCAAAAAACAATACATTTCGTATGTATATCTCGAAAGTTACAGTAGAGTTTTCACGTGTTAAGTATTCACCAAAATCAAATCAATAGTCGAGTAATGGCGTCACATATTCGTGTCGCCACTTTAAACGAATTTGGTTTATTAAATTTGCCTTCATACATACTACTCACGTACATAGTAAAAAATGATTATTTATATGTCTTTTAAAACCTTGTGAACATTAACTTTTATCGGGAAATAACTTTATATTCATTGTTACATACATATGTACATACATATGTTCACGTCTATATCCCTTGCGGGGTTGACAGAGCCAATAGTCTTGAAAAGACTGAATGGCCACGTTCAGCTATTTGGCTTAATTATAGAATTGAGATTCAAAAAGGGACAGGTTGCTAGCCTATCGCCTAAAAAAGAACACCAAGTTTGTAAGCCTATCCCTTAGTCGCCTTTTACGACATCCATGGGAAAGAGATGGAGTGGTCCTATTCTTTTTTGTATTGGTACCACACGGCATATTCATTGTTCAAAGAATAAATTGTATGATTCGTATTCGGGAAAAAATACCATAAATGATTAATTGACACAGGCAAATATATGGTTAATAATCTAGACAGCTTAAGGTAGTTGTCCGATCAGGCGTTCAAAATCAATTTTTGTCGTGGGTAATCAACTTTATAAATTTTGCCTCATATAGGAAAACTGAGAAAGGTCAGCATTTAGTCCTTTTATGTTGGCCTTCCCTACGTAAAGGTCAAAAGTGCTGATGCATTAAAACTTTGCCAAATCTTTTCACAGCACGTTTCACTTACATAGGTATACCTAATGTAAATTAATTTGTTTCTACACTAGTAGTGTGTATGTAGTTAGCTTAGTGTTTCAGTGTTTTTGTATGTATGTAAACTGCACTATCATCCGAAACCTTTGCAAGAGAACCTTTAACCCAATATGAACCTATACATTAAACTTGAAAGTAACGATAAAGAATGTGTTTTATTATCAAAAAAGCGACAAAATTTTGCTTGATAGCTTTACCGTAAAGAATTAAGTATTATCGACGCGGTGTAGCGTAAAAATTCAGGATCACAATATGCGAAATCACGAACGAATCCTTTGGTCAATAAATTAGACATTTAGACTTTTCCAGATAACAAAGCACTTCTAATTGTAAAGTCCAAAGTCACTACTTCACACGACATCTAAAAGCACATTACTTATTTAACGTAATTATAACTTGCTCAGGAGATAATTGCCTTAAACAAAGAGGTCGAGATTTTTCTTTGAAAGTTGTCCGTGAATAAGCCTGGAACAGAAGGACTGAGCTAAATCGACAAAGTTGCAGACAAACTGTGCCATTCATAGCCAAGCCGACTGAACGACAAGTTTGAATGAAAGCATTCAAAACTTGCGGGACCAACGCTGCTCGCTAAACTATCCCATCTTGTGAAAAATTAAACTGGTGACGGGAGAAGACAGATTGCTGGCGAGTCTTTGTAATCTATTACATTTATCTAACGCCACATATGCAGAATATTTTCTTGTTTGACTAAACAAGAAAATATTCTGCATATGCGTGAGTGACTATATTGTTTTTTCTGGAACCTTGTGTTAATATCATTTTATAAATAGTCAAATTTAAGTCATAATGTACTTAACAATACAAACACCTGATGATATTTCTGAGGTAGCGCTACAACAACGGTCGCCTTTTTTACTGAAAGAATGCGAGTAGGTATGACTCTCATCGAATTTTTATGCCGACCTAAGCATTTTGCTTTCCATTTTCACTTCATGTTCAATTACGATATGCTTGATCAAACTGAATCCTTTTCCTTTCCATTTAGAGATAAATTAGAAAACTATTTTACTTACTTTTCTACTAAAATACACCTAGGGATTTATTTTATTTTGGCGCTTTTAAATTTGCATTACTTATCAAATAACACTTGGTTTTCTATACCTACTTGCCAACGGTTTGCTAACCAAAATAATTATGTTCTCAAATTCAACATAATGAAGCGTAACAAAATGGTTTTAGGAAAATGAACATAAACAATAGCCCAATGTCGCTTAGTGAACTAGCATTGGGGTATTGTATAAATATTCTTCTGTTTAAATGTATTGTATAAACCCATCCGGTGAGAAGAATTTTATTTATGGGATAATGTGGCCATCGCAATATTTTTTTTTTACTGTAGGTACTTCTACTAGTTTCAGCAAAAAATATATTACAATATTTTGATAAAACGATATAACAATAACGAATAAATAATGATTTAATATTATTACATGATGATTAAAAAGAAATCTTGCCCGTACTAAGTAAAACCTATACCCTAATATTATACCAGTTTCTCCCTTAAAACAAGGGTATGTTCATGGGTGAAATAGATCAATGTCATATAAAATGCAAAAAGTACAAACAAAGATTTATCATACAAACAAACGGATAAGTACTAAAAGCTACTTTAAGATAAAGATACTATTTTAATTTAAAGATACTATTTACTATTTTATTATAAAGATGAATGCCAGATAATCATTCTGATTGAACTGCACGTCCACAAATCGGAATTAGGCGGGAGTGAATTTTCCCAAGTCAATATTGGCTCATTGTACCCGTCCGCCCAATTTGCCGGGACTTCATTTCAGGCAATATATTGCGAAGTTTTTCACTCCCTAAAATGCTGGTTTTCTTGGCTAATTTTGATACGATAGTATGGTGTGAAGTGTAATTAGTTGTATTGTAGCTTGTGTTTTAAAAGTTCGCTTATGTTTTATGAACACGATCTTTTACTATTGATTGTTAATACTATACACTTTCTTGCACCAAGAAAACTATAAGTATTACAACAAAAAGACGGACTTATCGCTAAAACAATCTCCTCCAGTCAACCTTTGCTTTACCTGTAACAAACAGACTAACAAGTGAATAAATTCAGAAATTTGCATTCCAAATGCACTAGCGTATAGATTTGATGAATTGCAAATATTTACTAAAACTATTTGTTTAAAAAATTCGCTGCATCGGATATACATTTAAATAATCTCCTTGGCAATTCTTTTTTAAATTTCTGTTAATGAAATAAAGGGTTCGCATCACAATACAAATAAAATGCTATGACGTAACTCACCCTTGCCCGTTTATAACAAAACTCTGCTATTAAAGGTTTAATGTAGGTAGTTTAAATCCTAATAAATGGAGATAAGCAAGCCTATTGATTTAATACAGCATTGGGATATATAAGCCTTTAATGGATGTTACGTAAACAAAGTTGTTAATATGTGTACATTTACAGATGAGATTTTACAGAAAATGAGGTTTTATTTATTTTAAAATTCCGAATGTGTGATAGTTTTCTTTGAAATTCATATTATGCGAGGGATTTCGAGTCGCATTGTGATAATTTAAATGTAAATCATACACGACCGTAAAACGCGAGCATCGTTGGTGGACGAGCAGTGATGACTTTAAAAAAGTATGCCTGTTCCACAATTTCGAATCCTTTGAGATTTCTTTGATGCTTAGGCCAGTTTTTTCACGAAGCTTCTCTCACTATAAGAGCATAGGTCAGCATTAATCAGGTATACATAACTCAGAATAGACTCATTTCACAAAGCAGAGGTGGGATTCGAATCTGTGTAGATTGAAATGGGTATTATAGACTACTATATGTTCAGAATATACTCGTAATTATAAAAATAATAATAATATTAACTAGGAAATGAATTTACGTGGAAATTCTAACGAAAGTTTGGGAATAGCAAGTGTTGATGGGAGCACTTGAAATGTTGAAGACTTTTTCCATTTCGGCATGCAAAAGATAAAAGACGTTAAAAGCTTTGGGAAACAGGCGACACAATGCTCGCTACATTTACAATAAATATAGTATTGCTAACTATCGAATATACTTCGGTAGAAATTTTAAGATTTGTTTTTTTTTATTAAAATTTTTCATATATTTGCTATTTTATATAATAACCGCATAAAAAACCGCTGATAGTATTGTTAGGTGTATTATTGTTGTATTATCATATAAAAGTATAAATTGAATTTTGTATTACTTCTGATTTATAACGGTGCAAACTTTTTAAGGCCGGTTTCCAGCACTTTAGAATAGAATCACTCGAGATATTTCCCAGGGATGCCGTAAAAGGCGACTATGGAAAGGCTTATAAACTTGGGATTCCTCTTGTAGGCGATGACCATTCAGTCCTTTTGACGGTTGCCTTTCAGACTGTTGACTCTGTCTGCACTGCAAGGGATATAGACTTGACTTATTGTATGTATGAAAACTTTTAATCGAAATATCCGTTAGGTTTATGCAAATCACTCAACGTTAATTGAAACTTTTTCTTCAATTAAGTGCCTAGCGTTTCTTTTTATCTCATTTAATATTGAGATTGAGTCGGAAGTTTCCCTTAAAGTTCGACTTATCTTTCACACCGCTCTTGTTGGTGACAAGAAGCGCACTTAGTAAAGACGTTGCTTCGTTCAGACTTGCTAAGCTTGAAACTTATCACTTCTTCAATATATAATATTAATTCGGGAATTCGATTGGACCACCATCCCAACTAACAAAATTATAGGTATTGTAGTCGTTAATCACAAGGCCTATGGGAAAGTATATGAAACTTGAGGGAGATTCTCTCGGTAGACAAACTAAAAAATAATTAACTCGCGTTTTTTGCATAGACTTTATTATGAATACCGACCACATTCACATCTTCATACTTCAGTAGATAATTATTTTCAATTTGTACTGTAGGTACTTGAGATAGGCTATTGCCCAATATACTAAAACTTACACTCTACACTACCAACATAAAACTCTCTAACCAACAATAGAAACGTAAAATAGTTATAAAAATAGCTGATCTCGAGAAAAAGATATAGACCGCAATATAAACAAGACAGACAGATTTATGATATGTTAATGTTTGGAAATGATGAAGAACGCGTGATTTGATGGGAACCAACCCAGATGTGATAGAATGATTTCTGAGTGCGCCGCACCCGGTCAAACAAAGAGATAACTTCTTAAATTGTTTACATAACATTACTACAACTATTTTCCGTTTTACCATGTGTTAGGTTCTTCTCGGAACACACTCCATTCAACCATACACGTTTGGGATGAACTTTTATTTAGGTTACAATACACTTTCGCAACGAGTCTTAAAGTCATTGGAGCTTATTCTAGGGTGCGTAAGGGTTTTTTTATTCTACATCTTCACAAAATCTGGCACTTTAAACACCAGTTAAATGGAACGTTAAGGTTTTTAGAAGTCTACAATGTTCTTTCTGAAATCTCGATGAAGAATATGTTTCAAGAGTCTCCATACAACCGAAATAGCAAGTAGTAGTAGCTTAATTAACCCATTTTATTACAGTCATATCAATATCTGAATAAAATTCAGATATTTGCATTTTCAATTTTACTTTAGATCTTTAGATTTTACAGTGACTTTACTCCAGGATCATGGTCGAAGCCGGATCAAGGGCACGTCCCCAGAAATATATCCTTATCGCAATGATTTGTCACATCATCCTGATAAACACCAGGAGAATGTATTTTCATTTTCAATATAACACAAAAGCCATCTCGTATAAATGTTCATCATAATTGCTGGTCCATTTTCCGACCATAAATACTTTCACGGACGTAAGATCCTGCGTATATAGGCCAATAAATTAGGGCACAATTAAAGTGCCCCTTGGACATTGACTGATATACAGCCTCTTTGCAACGCCAGCGCATTGCGTCCTTATACATATAAAGCCGCAGCACACTGAAACTAAATGTTACACTGCTTTTTATTTAAAGAAAATATTCTGTTCGGTATTTTTTCCCCAATATAATGCAAAAAAATTAAAAAGGGGTACTTATTGAATGCTAGGATAAGATCAAATTTTGTTGACTGACTAATGTCACTGTCTACCCTATACACCTTACACTTAGTCTTTAACACTTAGTCTTTAACAATTGTTTAAGACTAAGTGTAAGTGGTACTCGTTAAACACACATTTTAAACTGTCAAAACAAAACATAAACAGTTTATTATAAACCAATAGTTCTTTAGAAGAGAATAATACTCGTAGTATGTTAAATTTAAATTCAAATATGAGATTTCAAAATATTCCTTTTGCAGCATGTTCCGACACCGTAATTATTTTCGCTCTCCTTGTGTCGGTTTACCTCACATCCTTCAGCTCAATATGCTCCTCATATTGCTTTTGTCTTTGCTTAAAAACGATTTTATCTTTCTTTAGTGTACTGAAATAAAAGTACGCGTCTTGAAAAATCTTAGTAAAAATACTGTAAAATAACTTTATGACCAATAGCAAAAGTATTTCGATAAGACATCTGTTCATAGACAGATATCATTTTGCTTTTTCTTTTCATAGCTATAAATTTATTAAAAATAATTATTTGAACAAAAAACGTACATATTTTTAAATTTATTTCCCATATTTTAGTATGTATGGAAATGTTTACTATCCGGTAATATCTTTTGTGCTTAATCGAGATCTCAATTAAAATTATTTATTAGTGTCGTGGGCTTTATATGCAAGTATTGTTTTCTTTATCTGTACCTATTTTCTGTAATAAAATTATCTTTTAGGTAAGTACATAAAACAATATAAACATACTTGTATAGTTGCATTATATCACATTTTGAAAATAAGAGTTGTTCAGTTATGAACTAAGGACTTGCACTTTGTATTTCGGACCAGTAGCTCCATCTATCGATTTCAGCACTGTAACAGAATAACTTGACATGAAACTGAAAAGCTGGCTCCTGCACTAAAAGCTAGGAAGCGACAGTGGGAGATTACTCGAAGTTTCCGCCCCCACCCGATAGATGTCGTTACAGATATTTGCAAAGTGGAAATACATATCTTTTCTCTTTATAATTTCTAAATAATGTGAAATATTTGCTTACACACTTGCTTCATAAATTGGTCTGTAGGGCAATCATGAATACTGATAAAGCATTATGTTTATTTTCTCTCTGTCATTACATTTAGTAAACCGCTGTAGGTAATAGAATACTATTTTGATTATTTGATAGACTAATAGAGAATGCCATATAAGTCCGTCTTTTATACAGTTTGTGCATAAAAGTATCAAATCTATATATACATTTATAAGAGGTCTAGAGATTTAAAATTTGGCATATAGATTTTTGTATGTTGGTGCACTTTCAGAATTTCTACTTAAATCTCGTGCCCTTCTTTAAATAAATAGTAAGAAAGGCTAAACGTGACTCAATTTTCGGGGTATTTCAAAAACACCTCGTCGCCGAAGTACTCGTTATAAGGTACGCTAGAACATTTATTGTCCCCGTGCTACAATGTATCTTATTATTAATTAACATAACTATGTGCACACATTACAGCGTAACAAACACACAATCCTAATTACCTGAGAAACATTTGTTGTGCAGTCAGAAACGTATTTTCACAAAATATTTATTTGGCCCTGTCCTACTTCGTACAGTTGTCACTTACACTCACAATATTGTAGAGGTTGTTATGTTAGTAAATATCCTGTCGTAAAAACAAGTTGAACCTTCACATGATGTCTACACTCGTAATAATGAAAGTACATTTTTTTGTAATAGTTACCAATCAACATTTAAAAGCATTTTATCCCTTAATACTCGTCACTTTATTCTTTTACATAACAACATTTCTATAATTCTCCGTTCTTATTTTGTTATTTTTTCCGAATGATACTTACCTATATTTGTCTTTCTTGCCATAATTAACTTTCATTTTGATACACATTATAGTGTTGGAAGTATCACGTCACTTTGAACCGCCAAAAGAGTCCTTGTGGACAACTTCTGACTGCTCATAAAGCTACCATTTATTTCCTTCTTAAAATGATAATCCTTAAATACTAAAAGCAATCGGGCACAATTGCAAATGCTAATTAAGGAATATCATTAAGCGTGGATCCTCCGCTAAAGACATGGTGTTTAATGCCCATAACGTTCTAACTCACGGCCATAAAACCAGTCCTCCAGTCAATGTGGCCCAAGCCTCATGGTACCTTCCTGGATATTTTTGGGGCACAATTATTGTAACACTCTACTACTACAATCATGCTAGTTCACGAACACACTAGATAATAATTAAATTTTAACCACCGTTTATGTTAAGTTACAATCTGCACTACATAATTAACCTTTATAAAATGCAGTTTAGGTATTGAATTTAAAAGCAAGAATTTATAGTTAAGATAAAATTCAGACGTTACTGGTCCCATGTCGCACGCGAGATTCTAACAAGTCCGTATTAAGCGCTAATCAGAAAAATCTGAATAATTATTCTGATTTCTGTGGTGCTAAATAATACATAAATCTCTGTATATTTTAAAATAATTATTTTTATTCTACTAGGTAGGAATTATTGGAATAGGAAGTAGGCGTGTGAAGATTCGTGATTCAAATGACAAAAAATTGACACTTCAATCAACTTTCATAATTTTTGACCGCAGACCATAATATGCAAGCCTTAAAGGCTTAAAACTTAGGTATTTTAAAAGCCCTCAGTGGAAAAGTCGTTGGAAGTGCGGAACTCTAGCCTAACATTTGCCGTCTTTGCAGCCTTCTATCTTCTCCGTATGTAGTTAATTTCTTACAGAATTTTGCTAACTCCCTAAAAACCAATGTCTTCTCATGTCGCCTTCTGCCATAAATGTATAAAAATCACGTTTCTCTCCCTTAGACCTGCGCAAAGACTGCATCTTGCTGCTTGCCACGATCCTTGCATACTTTTTTCAATCTGCAAGATGACTTGCAGGCCAATTGGACTCACTACAGAAAATACACAAACAGTTTTATGGGTGTTTGTCGTTTGTTATATTCGCATTTTTACATAGACACATATAATAATCACGTCTATATCTCTTGCGGTATAGACAAAGTCAACAGTCTTGAAAAGACTGAAATACCAATTTTCTTCCTTGTAATAATAATAAGTTATTATAATAAACATAAGTTTTTACAAAACTTAATCATGAAAAAATATTCCAAGATGGCAATGATACAATTATAATAAACAAAATTCATTATTCGGTTCGCGTGTCCACCCCCACGTTTGCGAGTCCTTCGTGACCGAGTTTGACAGCTTTTACGGACTTATATACATTCTTCGTAATAGGTCACTTTATAAACCTATAAAAAATGTTTATGAACACCACTGGTTAGAACAACATCTATTTTAAGCTCTGGCTTGTAAGTATGCCCGATAGAACCTACTTTTATCCTTTACATTGACTTAGAAAAGAAATAACACACGTTCAACTACATGCGGCCAGAAATGCATACATATAAACACGTTACGTCTTAATCCCTTAGGGGTTATGGCAAGGCCACGTTTAGATGTATGGCCCAAAGATGGCATTAAGATTCAAATAGTAACAGGTTGTTAGCCCATCGCCTAAAAGAAGGCTCCATTTTACGTTTGTTTTATAATACCTAGTGAGCTTATTCCACTCAGCTAGGAACCACACAGATAACTTTGCGGAATAGGTATACTTATGTCTGATTAAAGTTCTGATAAAACCAACAAAATCCGAAGCGGTCTTAAATGTATTACAAAACGGCACTTCACAAAGCCATTCACCTTAACCGATTAAACCACTTGTAAAAATATAAACGAAAAGATGCTGATATTCGAAAATGTATTTTAATCGCCCTTCACTACTATTGGAATAAAAAATAATACAAAGCACGAAATCATTACGCAAAACGCTACGTATTTAAGTTATCAATCAACATAAAAGATTAGTTGCCAATAAATACCATTCCCTCATTTCTTGCACGAAGGTAAGTATATTTTCCTTTAAATGTATAAGTAAAAGAAAATACAATGTACAGTATATTTGTAAAGTGTTAATGATACTACAATAATAGTTCCACGCGTGAACAATAAAGAAAAGGTCGGTTTAGACTCCAGTAAAGGAAATTTCTTCCTTTGAAATATAATATTTAGGAAGGCCATATTGTTCAGTGCCTGATTGCTCCTTTGTCGGGAATGGAATTTGGACGTTCACGGAAGGTGTGAATATAATATGGCAGTTGGCCATCAAAATAATCACCACTCTTAATGGAACCAGGTATACAATAAGACATCTGTAATAGTTTTGTGCGCCGTGATACATTTGCTGCGAACAAATGACACTATTAAACGTATTTTTCTTAAACTATATGTATGATATGAGAGAGATGGAATGGTAAGATTTAATGGTAATGATATCCTAAATGGCCGTCTATATCCCTTGCGGGGTTGACAGAGCCAACAGTCCTGAAAAGACTGAATGGCCACTTTCAGCTATTTGGCTAAATGATAGAATTGAGATTCAAATAGTGACGAGTTGCTAACCCATCGCCTAAAAAGAATCCCAAGTTTGTAAGCCTATCCCTTAGTCGCCTTTTATGACATCCATGGGAAAGAGATGGAGTGGTGGTTATTCTTTTTTGTATTGGTGCCGGGAACCACACGGCATTAAACCAATATTAAGGCAAAATATAAAAACATCATATCACTTAGTTTAAGTTGGTAATGTACTCAGGGCATCTGAAGCAGATGTAAACGGAATCAAATTCAGATGTCATCATCTGAGATTATACGCGATAAAATGTAAGCATTTTATCCTGAAAATGAAAAATAAAATGCAAAAACTTCGTTTTTCATTTTGGCTCCTCTATGTGGGTCACTTTGCAATTTTTATGCAACTGGAAAATTAATTTTTCGGTGCATTGTAGCTAAATTTGCAAACTGCCGCTTCAGTTAATTCAGAGATGGCCCGGAGCGTTCTTCGCCAGATTTATATCAACTTACTTAATTCTATAACTTGTACTGTACACCATTATACAATGTGCTGTTGAATATTATATGCTTTTGGTTCTTCGTACTCGAACGTCAACACTTTTGAAGTTATAATTTCCAACATACATGTTCACTTAGTTATCCAACATATACGCGATCGAAGCAGCAAGTGATAAATACTGAATCATCATAAATCTGCATTCAGATTTGTGATGATTCACTATTTACTCATTTATTTATTCAGTGTTTGGAGTAAATTTCATGATATATTAAAAATAGAATTCAATTTAGTCTCAAAGTCCCGGAGCTCATACAAGCTGCGGCGTTTCAAAAATGTATCCTTAAATATTAAATATTGCACTATGATATTGCTAAAAACAGAATTTTAAAATAAGAATCCGTATCCGTAAATCGCTTGAAGTTTGACGGCCTCTGAAGTTGATCTTTGGTTTCAGACCTCCACGCTGTCTTATATATATTTATTATTTATCAAGTGAATTATAGTAAGTACAATATATGATATACTGTTTCGGAAACTGGCCACTGGATTTTTAACCATAATCCAGCTTGGGTAAAGTTGCCCTGAAATGATACGGAGTTGAGACGTTGATTAAATCACATAGTTTGTGCTAGCCCCATATACTTACACTAGAGAACGCCCGCGGCTCCGCCCGCGTTAATTGGAAAATCCCGCTTATTTTCCTTCCCGCGTTCATTATAGTAAAAATCTGCGCGCTACCTTTCAGCTCGATCGATGTAGTGGTTTGGGATATGCGTTGATAGATCAGTCAATCAGTCAAATTTGCGTTTTATGTACTTTTTTTTAGGTAAACATAAACAAAGATACCACTAAGAGACTAGACCTTTATTTTTTTGTGAGATTTTTACTAACACGTGCCACAAAATTTTTACCATGTTGCTAGTAAAATTAAGGCATAAATTGCGTTATACTAGTATACTGGTTCTTAAGACTATTGTAAACAATGATCTATTTGCATTTCAATTCGTTGGAACTATACATAAGCGACCATCGGTCACTGTATACAAACTTCAACTTTAAGGGATAAAGATCTCCGTTTGGTCGTACATAGAAGTAAGTTTGAGACTTGTGCTATAGGACTATACCTAATTAGTTATCGACTAATAGACAATCAAACCACTGGAATTATAATACCAATATTTGTACAATGAATTCAAATGGATGAATTCTCCGACAAAGCATATTGTAGTTATTAATTGTTTCCCAGATACATCGTTTTAGATGATTTTACAGATCAGTAGTTATCACGAGAGAACAGCCAGATGATTGGTGGCTGTTGTTTGATTTACTCGACCTGGTTGCATGCATCGTTCCAAATGAATGCTTCCACTCACTGTTCATGTTCATTTCTCTTTGTTAAGCTCTTTGAAAGCTTAAAATAAATGAGTTGTTTCATAAGGTTCGAGTGTCTATAGAATTGCCGTAAAATAAGCACTTTTCTGTTGCAAAAAGCCAAATCCAGGCTAGATTAGATTGGTTCTAATGGTATCCATCATGAACTTCGGATGGTGGTCGTTACTTATATAACCATACCTACTGTAGGATGCGGCAGACACAATAACAGCGTTAGATGCAAATGGGTTCAAATTTTACAAATAGAAGAATAATAATTTGGGTAAAATATAGTTTGGATCTCGATCGTTTGTTGTGTTGTAAGCTATTATTATATTATTATATGAATTGATTGGTTGGTTTGTTTTGTGCTTTGGTAAAAAATATATGATCAGCCGGTCAAGTTTACTTTAAAGGTCAGGATAATTGTAATTTTAACCGGTTACGCGAAAAGCGATCTATACGCGGGCGGAGTCTCAGACAACAGCTGGTATATTTATAACAGAGATTTTCAATCCAATTACCTAGAACAGTTTGCATATTCATCCATAGTTTGCTATTGTATTCACCTAAGAATAACAATAACAGGGGAGAGAGAGTCGTCCCACGCAAATAGTGGTTTTTGTAGTAGCATTTGGCAGATGTCGAGATATAATAACAACGATGTCACTACATGTAAAAAAAACTACCAGTATATACGTACCATAACTTGTGTGAAAAATTTATAATGAAGATGTAGCAAAAGGAATTATATCGCGGCAAGTGAAAAGATTTAAGTCTTCGCCCAACTCTCCGGAAAGAGGCGTGATCATGAAACAATATTTTAACTAGAATAAAATTGCTAGGTAGGATTCTTTTATTCCTTGTTCAAAGAGTGTTAGCATATTGAATACATAGCAGATTTTATTGCTACTGTAGTTGATATTCACAAAACATTGCTCGCTTTAGGAAGTGGGTCACTGTAGCCGCTCAAAATCTCTCATTTGGTTGGATTGCGCGGATCTATTTGAATAGCTTTACTTTTGTTATCTCTCAGTTTATTTCCTAATGCAATCTTTATCTTTAAAGGCCTTGGATTAAATAATACCCTTTCTGCTTATCAATACAAAACCTTTTTAGTATCCCAAAGATGTATCAAAGATCTCATGTACGTAATGTGCCTTAAAGCAGAGGTTTCTTAGTTACATTAAAATATATTTATTGTGCACATATAATTTTATGTTATTGTTGTATAGTATTTATATGGCCTAATAACTGAAGAAATCCCAATTGGAGTCCGCCATTGTACATATTCTTTAAAATCCAATGATTTGTTATTTTTTATGTACAATAAAGAGTTTACAAACAAACAATTACTCTATTGTTACACACAACAACATTCTGGTGTCTACGGGTTCTTGACTCTAATTACTAAATAGTTGATGTAGCTTTTATACCATCATTATAATACAAAATTATAATGTTGGAGTTTTAATTTAGGCAATTCCCAAAGCACTCTGAATATAGACGTGAACGATATCGTGACTGTATTCAATTAATCCACATCTAATTCTCTTTCAATAAGGGCAATATCGTGAGAGAAGTTATGCCACGTGTTGTGATTCGGTGTTTTTCTTTTTTTATTAAATCCACAGTTGATTATGACATCATTTGTATGTTACTTACTGCATTTTTAAATTGTGGTCGGAATGAGGCTTTTATGTTAACTGAAAGGGAGGAACTTTTAAAATGTTCACTTAGCAAAAGGTCAGGTCAAGCAAACCGTATACGAAACCGCCGAGTTTGCATGAAGCAAAGGAAGTATGCTGAGATCGTGGCAAGTGGACATTTGTAGTCTCTGCCTAACCCTCAGGGAAAAAGGCTTGATTTTATATATGTATGTACAATATGGACTTGTATAATTGAGATGTAAGAATGATTAAAACTATAATAATGTTATGAGGATATAGCAATTTTTCAAGTAATCAAAATAAAAACTTATTAAATGTTTTATATCCGGCTATAGAATAGAACTACTGCATCTTTTGTATCGTTTACATAGTGTGAAAAAAGTTTACAGTTAGCCTGCTTGAAATCAACACATTACATTACGCTACATTTTGGATGCATTTACACATCTTTTTTGAGACTGATATAACTTGGATTGCCTCTAAACTATTTAAATTTGTTAAAGCTTAAACAAAACTACACCCCATCTACCTTATTTCTTAAATATTTAGACCAAGAACTTAATTTCTTCTCATCTCTATTATCAAGTCAAACAGCTAAACGTTTCCTATCAATCTTTTCTAGACTGTCTGCTAGGTCTGACCCACAAGGGATAAAGACGAGATTATCTGTATGTATGTAAAACTAAATTCCGTCTTTTTCTGAAAAATATTAGAATTTAATTTTCCCTCATTTCACGGCTATACCATAAAGGCTAAAAGCTATTGCCAAATATCCAAGTCACGTTTATATTCTGTGGGCATTCAGGACTGTACCTATAATCACGTGTCACGTGTGAACTCCCGAGCTGCAAATAGCTAGTAGTTGCGATTCCCGATTTACTCGTATTTGCATTCGATTTTAAGTATATAATATCGATTAAAGAGGAAACTGCATATGACGGAACTGCCATTGGAAATATCGAAGCATATTCTTTATAATTGGCATCCATTATACGCGCTTAGACACAGTAACGTTGACTTAAACCGACATAAGTTTATTTCGCTTTTGCTATCAAAAGGAGCTTTATGTTAAGGATTGATTAATTTATTTATTAAGTTTAGAAATTGCCTTGATTAAATCATTAAAATATAATTTCAGAATGATATTGCTGGACTAAAAACTGTGTAGATTGAGCTTGTGCCATATTGTACCTCATTCAATGCCCTAATTAACTATACACATTGTAATTCATTTTTATTTTTTGTTCTCATGAAGAGACATTTAATTTTAATGAAATGTACAACTTTAACTCTTCAAAAGGAAAAACTCTGCAAAATGTCACGTGCGAACTTGGCGACTGCAATTAGTGTTGGATATTGGCAATCTGCACGCGACCCACAAACACAACTTCGCGCTTCGCTGCAAGGGTATGTTCACTAGATTTTTTATTACTTAAAAAAAATTGCTGAATATGACAAAATACTTGAGCACCAGTAAAAATTTAAATTTATCTGTCATATCGTCTAATCCATTAAATTTTAGGAACATAAGTATCTACTCGTACGTACCCGAAATGAGAACATTTCAGAACGATATCTACTTCGTTTTTTTCGTTTTTATGTTGCAGGCTGTTATCAACCTGTGGTGGTCTCTGTGAAAGCTTTATTCCAGTTTTTTAGATAAGAAGAATGATATGATTTTTTCGGATTTTACCTATGGCGGTACCCTCTACATAACTCTTACCCAATACAAACAAAAAATGGGAAACAAACTTTGGTGTAGGTAGAGTAATATCGAAATCACTAATTTAATTATTAAGAGAAAAAATGGACTATTATTTTCACAATTCATACTTTTTCCATTTACTGGGTAGACGGGGAAGCAATAGTCATAAGACTTGACGGATGAAATTGAGATTCAGATTTGGTGGTCATAAGAGAAGAATCACAAGTTTACAAGTGTTATTTTTTTTTTCAATCTCCACGAAAAGAGAAAAATTAATAAAAAGTTTGAAAGGGAAGCAGCTGGTACATACTTTTTCTTCACTATCCGCCCAGCATAAGGAAGATTTTTTTTTTTATTTCGAAACAATGTTCCAAATGATTTCGGAAGTGGCCAAAGGGGACATGTAAGCTTTTTCTACATATTATTCCAGTGGACATACCCTGCTGTGTTCATACGCGCCCGTGCATACAGAAATGTTTGATATTGAATTACAATTTAAATGGAGTTAGTTAACTGCAGCTACGAATATTTATGTTAGTTTTGGTAACTGCTAAATTACACAGATGCTGTTTCAGTCTATTACGACAATTAATTAAATATTTTGTTGCGGATTCTTTTATTTAAAAGGAGGTAACATTAACACCAGGATTGCACTCGCGGAAAGCAGGGGCAGGTCAGGTCTCTAGTGGAAAATCATTTTGCTGCCAAACTTAGTATTACTTAAATCACCTTTATATCATAATTTAATTTAAATAAATGAAACAAATAAAAATAATTCATTTTAGTATTTACTTTATAATTAAAATACATATAATAATGATATTTAAAATAAAATACTTTATAATTAAAATACATATAAATTGATTTACATTAAACTTTAAAAACTAGGGCCACGTTAAACGTGGCCCTAGTTTTTAAAGTCTCATAATTTAGTTCTTTCTTCTTCCACCAACAAGAAGAGAAGAAGATTATTAAAACTACATGACAGAATGTAAATATTGTTCGTAAAACAATAATAATATCCGACCACTATCTCATATTATACAGAACAATTACTTAGACCTGTTATATAATTTTAACCTTGAGTCATTTTTCGTCCCTTTCTAATTCTTCACTCCCACGAATTTGCTTTTTATAACTTTTCAAGCGTTGCGAATTACTTACATCTAGTGCATCCAAATTCCAAATATATTAAATAGCGCATTTGGATTTTTGAATTGTTTTCTGTTTCATATTTTAATTGTTTATATTTAACCTGGATTCTTCATCTATAAATGGTGCACAACACTCTACTTTTAGTTGATAATAAAACATTAGTATGGGTGGAGGGTTGGTTACCTGAGATACAGGATTTTCCTAGTTCAGGTGCTAACCCGCCATAATCTTTAGTTTCTTTATGTAGATGCCTTGCTTTTATATACTTTGTAAGTATGTAGTTTAGCTAAATTATAAGGCACCACTATTTAACAAGGCATAATTGTTATGACTTTGCTTTGATTATGGTGAGATAATAAACATTATTGTTATATTATCGCAAAATCATAAAAAACAATTTCAATAACGAAGCAACATTTCGGGAAAATATTACTTTCACCTCAGAATCCGTGTCGTAATTTTATTTTCAAATCTGATAGGGCTCCTTATTTCCGTGCCTTGCCTATAAAACAAGTTGTTAACTTCAGAACTTGAGCCATTCCTGCGTAAATATTAAACGAAGCCTGACAATGCTTCTATTACCCTGTGAAAATGGTCTGGAGCCCTATTCTCACTCAATCGAAAATGTTCACGTTGAGAAATCAATTCGATTTCGAAAAAGCAAGCAATGCTTTAATTTCATATAAGTCTAGATCGAACAAGTTCGATCAAATATAGTTGTTTGTCTCTTCATATATACATTCCTATATATTATATGATCACGCATCTTTCTTGGAGGGTAGACAAAGATAACGTCTTTCAACCTACGATGATCCCTGCATACTTGTTTTACATCATCTATATTCATCTTTTTATGCAAGGTTTAAGATTATCTTGACCAGAATTTTTATCACTTTTGTTCAAGATTTCCTTTCCAACGCTTCCATTGACAATGGCCTACATATTTACGTTTGTATATAATGGACAAATTGTTGTTTACTGCAAAAAAAAATATTTTTGTACGAGATTTATTTTTGGTTGCATGAAAATAGGGCACCAGCCTTGGGGTGTCTCGGAAGAAAAATGAGTAGAATCATCTTAACGCCATGTGATAAGACTTACTTAAAACTTTTCCTTTCAAACAAATTGAATACTAAAGGCATATTTTGTTGGCATACAAATAAAATCCATGACAATATTTTCTATATATATCACCCTCTTTTAGCTTTGCGTATTCCCGATTATATCCTCCACCGCAATGCTTTAGAACCTAGGGCCCGCCTTCGAATTCCGACAATAAGAATATTTTCAAAATGTAACTATGTAATTTGGTTTCAATCAGTCAAGATTTATTACGAGATTATTCAACTAACATGATAATAAATTTAACAGATTTGCATACTTATTATTACTATCTCGAAAGGTTCCACCTCACCTCACAATAAGTTGACACTCATTGTCAGAAATGAAAGAAAATAATTGATATATCAAAGCTTCTAAGGCAAACGAAAACAACTTACGCATTAAAAAAATCCTCAGACGATTGGTGTTATGTGTATTGTAGGTGTTATGTGTAGTACATATAACTTTTGTTAAAAAAATATATCATAAAGAAACAGTTACAAGAGAGTATCTTCTTGTATTTAAAATAATACCTGCCTGCAACATATACTTACTGTAGCAAAATAGTTTAAAACTTGATTTCCCACCCAAGTCGAGTACCTAATCCGCTTTGTCGAAGCCCCACAAATCATAATCAGATGTCTGGCAGACACTGTGATAGTATCTGTGTCTACCGGCGATGGTTTTTTCCCATTCGTCTTATTTAGTTCGTACTTAGATTCCCAGTGATAAATCTGAAGAGTAGAAGCTAAGTGAAAAATTTAAATCTTTAGATAAACTTTATAGAAGTAACTTTTTGAACCCTAAACTTTTGTTAATAAAAGTAACCTGCAGGTGTAATCTATTTCTGTGATAAATAACAATTGTTTATTCGTAGGAGCAAAAGTTAACAAAAATACTCAGCCCCGCCATAAATATAGTTATGATTTTTTTTTCTATAACTATATTTAATTTTCTTTATTTTTAGTTAAATAAATTATTCCTAATTTTTAGTTAAATAAATTTTTCATTTTTTTGTAAATTGAACTGTTTTTTTTTACTTAGTATAAATAAACCTGCATACGAAATAGTAGGTTACAACAGGAAATGCACCATGAGTGTGGCCGGAGGCGCGGCGCGACGGAAACGCTGCAACAGGTAGCCTGGCACTCTATTATCAGCCCTCCTATAGTCAGACATCGAATTCTTCACTACCTTCACTTGTTACGTAAGTAGCTATAACGATATAAAAATATTTACCTTACGAAACAAACAGACAGCTGAGACAAAATCTTGTTCTCTTTTGATAACCTAAACGTAACCGTAATTCATTTGAAAAGTATCGGCTTAAGTTTCTTTTCATATTTCGATACATGTATTAATTTACTATTACATACATAAATATGTATGTACGGTCACGTCTTTATCCCTTGCATCGTTGACTAGGGGTAGACAGAGCCAACGACTGTTGGCTCTGTTGTTTGAAAAGACTGAATGGTTTTTCGTTTAGATATTTGGCTTAATGATAGAATTGAGATTCAAATAGTGACAGGTTGCTAACCCATCGCTTAAAAAAGAATCCCAAGTTAGTAAGCCTATCCCTTAGTCGCCTTTTACGACATCCATGGGAAAGAGAGCAGTGGTCCTATTCTTTTTTGTATTGGTGCCGGTAACCACACGGCACATTTACTATTATAATGATTTATTTAAGTTTGAATAGTACCTATTTATATGAAATGATTGGCATAGGTATATTACTTGGACTTGTCAGTATAAAGAGGACTTTATTTATGAGAATAAAGTAGTTTCTGTGTAGATGTTTAATACAATCAAACAATGTTTATTTAAAAGTTTATTAAAAAAACATTCTTAACCCAACTTGCTTTAGGTATTAATGAATATGTTTAATAAGTAAGATTATTTAACCGAATGACATCATTAACGTCACGAAGATATTATAATTGTCGTCTGAAGCCTGTCTGAAGCCGCTTCTAAAATTTCAACCCTTCATTCGGTTTTTGTAGAGCTCTTGTGGTTGTCAGTTCCCAATCAAGCCGGATTCCTACTTCACTGCATATACGATTATATTGAATACAATGTAATTTCTTACCTACTCTTAGGAACTTTAGAAAGAGACATACCTTCATAATAATAACATAATTCTTCATTAGTTAAGTTTTAATTTAACAATAACAAATGTTTAATATAATTTGTATTGTGCAACCTCTTTTCTGTTTTGTTTAGAATGTGTCATAACTGGCCAGTTACAAAAAAAGAAAAAGAAAATTTTCAAGTGTGCATTTAATTCTATTTTACAATGTAATATCTAGTACAAATCAAATTGTTTAAACATTATTTTATCAATAAGTTCAGCGGTTTATTACAGTGCATATCTAAAGTTAAACCAAAGTGCAATTATACTTTATCCCAAGAGCATCCCCAGTTTATTAACATGTCTAAGTTTTACTTTTTATAGAGGGCTTTACCGTCTTTAACAACAAACTTATAACTATTATATTAACTAACTAACTGTCCATTTACATTTCGAAATATTGTAAGTATATATGTATTTTTTCCATTTTCCAGATCTATGACTACTTAAATATATTAATGGCGAAACAAGATCTTATACTAATCTTACCTCAGGGAAAGGGACTTGACTGCTCTTAAATTGGAATATAAAGTTACAAGAAAATTAATTAAATAACCTCCGCAATTCACGAACTGGAAACAAGATTGCGATAAACTGAAATAATTCGCGGTGCGTTCGTCAGTTATTTTGAATTACTGAAGATTTGATGTGTAACTTTAGGTGTGCCTTAAAAAATAATTTATCTAGCTAACGTTATTAACCGCAGTTCCACTCGCATTAAACATAAATTATACGATATATTTAATTAATAAAAATGTTACTCCTGAATGTGTGTCTTTGTGTTTGTATCACGAATAAAGCAGCTGAATAAGTATTGACGAATGATTCGAACAAAGCACCTGTCAAAAGTCACGGTTACGTCACCTATTTTTCTTCCTCTGTCTCTCTCTCTAAAGACGAGACCGGGATCCATGGATAAGATAACTAATTACACAAAATGACTGTGTGATCTTCGCCATGCCACGTTTGGGAACCTAACTCAAATAAGATCATGATTACAGATCCAGTTGCCTGAATATCTTAGTGGCCACACCTAAAGAAAAGCCCAGTGAATACACTTAAGCTCATTTCAAAATTATAACATGCGTACAAGCACTTATGACTACATGTTTCATTCACTTTGAAAGCGAGAGCTATTCCCCTGTCGCAGATAGTTTGGTTGTGATGCGGCATGCCAGGACAAGTTTAGATTTCCCTGGAGAAGCCCGCCCAACATTCGCACCAATAAGTACCAATTTTTACTTGATGTACTCGGTGCTCAGGTATCATTTTTATAATAACATTGAAAAGAAATGTTCATAAATTTAATTTAATTATATTTATTAATAAATCCGAAGAGGTATACAAGAATCGTGACAAATGGAAAGACAAGTTGGCAAAACTAACTATGTATAATTATAATAAAAATGAGGGAACTTTAGTGTTTACCGAAATGAAAGGTAGTCCTTCTCTAGACTCTTTTTACGCGATATTTTAAAAAGGTTATGTAGATAACGCGTGAACAGGTAACAAACAAACAAAGGAATCAGTTGGGATGTGTAGGTATACTTAAGTTTTTGTATGCACAATGCTGATACTGTAAGCTATAATTACAGTGACTGGTGAAATGACATGACAGAGCATTTCAGTTAATGCTGCCCAGTTTAAAGCAGCAATTTGAATTCAGTTAATTATGAATACGACTAACAAAGGATGATGTTGCGATACGATGGATCGTACCCTTACTATTTATTAACCCAAATATTTCTGAAAATTCACTTATTTGCACTAAATGAGTTGATATTTGATATATCTATCATTTATTAGGTCTAAAATTACGCGTAAATAGCACATTTTCATATAAAAAAATTAAAGGATCCAAAATATAAAAAGAAGTAAGGACCAGTTTTTAAAACTGTCGTCTACACTGGAGAATTTCTTTCAAATACGTCGAACTCCTAACACTCTTCATCCAAGCCAGATCGATAATTCTTATTATTACATTTTTAAAAAGGGATCAAAATTAACTTACCCACTATAGAAATTATGCAAACATTGAAAATAATAAATTTAAGGGATCGTTATTTTTAAGTTATGGTACCAAATGAAGGAACACAACCTTATTCAAGCGAGTGATACTAGTACTTGACTGGTACATTTTGAATGTATTCTCTATTTTTAAGCGCCTCACCTCGACATACAAAGAGTTTTTTATCAAAATAATTATAAACAAAGCGAGATAAATAACTGAGCATTGTACTTTTTATACACCTAAATAAGTATAAGTGTACTCTTTTAGGAGTGGAGACATGTTAATTAGTGTTCTTAAATATATTTACGAGTACATTATATAAACCTGTTCGCGTGATCATTAAATTTCATAAATTTCCACAAATGAAATGTACACGAGCCTATTGAGCGACATAAAACATACTCTTATAACAATGACCTACTTTCTAACATCGATGTAATCCACCTTTTCAAACGCAATAGGAAGCGATGCTATAAGAACATATTACCTTAATATTGGGAATACACGTATTTATATCGAGCTTTTATAAATAAAATCAAATAAAGCAGGTAAGAGCATACAGACGATCATTTTGTTCGCGATTTAATGCGTACATTGTTCTTCGATTGCTCGATGATTTCAAGAGTTTCGGAGAAATTGATTTTATCTGCTCGGAGGAAATTGAATCACGGTCCAAAAAGGCTTTTTAAATTAAAATCTTTGATATTTTAAGTTATAAACGTTCGGAATTATAATGTTGTAAGTACTACTATATTATTATGCTACCAGCCTTTACCTCGGTTGCGTCCTCACCTCTGTGGAAACCGCAACTCTGGAACCCGGGATTCACCCGAGACAGGGATCCTAGACTGGACTGGGTAAATCAGGTTCTTACACGAAGAGACTCCAACCTTGCAAGATAATCTAAACTAGTTTGGATCATGGTAACACTTCATACTAACTAATAACACTTCAAACAAACGTCTTTATTCCTTACGGGGTAGACAGAGTCAGCAGCAGCGTTCAACTGTATGGATAAATTATGGAATTGAAATTCAAATAGTAACAGGCTGGTTAACATCATATATGTTTTTTCGTCGCTACCAGACCAGCAACTTTCATCAGCTTTCTAGAAATTCTGCCAAAATATTTTCTGAAAAAGGAAAAGAAATTTGAAGAAAATAATTTTTAGATATGTTTTTAAATTTATTTTCCTTTTTCAGAAACCATTTAAAGACATGTTCCATTAACAAAGATAAAAAAATTTTTCATCGTCTACCGATAACAGAACTAATAGCGAAATAATGTTCTTTAAAAATAAATAAATTGGCAATTATGGTTTAATTAAATATTTTATTAACTTGGGATATTTAAAATGACATTCACTTAACGTGTGTACGAAAAATTCATTTAATAAATGTGTGCCACTTTACAAGGAAGTATATTCAATAAATATTGTGACACAATTTTATTTGACTACTTTACATTACATTACATTTACTATCAGGCTTAAAGGTACAGCTTAATAATAGCTGAAGAATAAGACAAAACAAGGTTATATTGAAGACTCGAAAACATTAACGGCAGAAAACCAACAATACTACGAATGTGACAAAATACCATGTAGGTACCAACAGGTTGCTCCATTTGATTCGTAAGTGAGAGGTGGCGCATAGTTTTACGATAAGTCGCGACCGCAAAGGTTTAGCAATACGGCTGTCACGGTGATAACTCCGATGGAGCACGCTATCCAGAGCTCTTTGTTATAGATCTTTGTATATGATCCCTTAATACGCACAAAACTTTTGGACGTACTTTTTATAAATATTTTATTTTTAACAGTAGTTTACATGTTTTTTTTTTTTACTTTTCGCAAATTAAACGCCTCAAAATAAAGATTTAACAATGAAATAAATTTATTTACCATCCTGAAACAACGCAGCGATGTAAGTGTCACTTTTGAACTACATTTACTTGAAGCTTAAAGAAACAACTAGTTAGACTTGATGGCATTAGCCCACGACCACTTGTTTACTTGTATTCCCTAAGAAAGCAGGTGAAGTATTTTGTCAATCATTACGGGAGTGCGCGGCGGGCGCGGGCGGGCCGCTGCGGCAGTCGCCGGCCTGACCAGCGGCGTAGCGCTCGTAGACCCGCTACGACAAGTCTTCGACACGCGCGTAGCACACGCGAGTTTTCACGTCATTTCATCTGGGTCCATTTAAATAGTATATTATTTTTTTCATAACTTTGTAAATAAAAAAGAACTTGGACACATTTTCAACAGCTTGAAAAATTTTGAATTACTTTATTTTTCTTATAAAATTTGAGCAATATCCATAAACATACTGGTGAATGTGTATAAATTGACGTAATATTTTTGTTAAAGTTCTTACAAAAAATATGGGCTTATGTGATTGTAATAACGAATTATAATGTAATTGACATTTTTATTAATCATTTTGCATAATGTTACAAATAATTAGGATAATACCGCAATCTATAAATAACCCAGGGAATAATTATCATATTATTTAATCCAATTATATTCTAATGATAAAAAAGGGATCAAGACCCTCAGTTTTGAACTTCTAGCATTCGTCATGATAATAGGCACCTTATTCATTTTTACCGTAACTTCGCTTTTTGGGCGGTGCTTTTATGTTCCTCATTAATCTTTTGTCTGGAGATACAAAATTGAAAATATTACTCATGCAAAACAGATTGAGTTTCTCATGAAGTTTTGAATAAAGCATGTTATTTGACTACTTTACATTACATTAACATTTACATTTATTAATAGAGACTGAAGAGTAAAGAGAAATAGTTGATATATTAAACGTACCATTTTAAAATAGAAGAAAAGTTGCAACCATCTTGGTCGTCTTAAAAGCTAAATAGAAGCTGGTGTTAACGTGCGTACAGGATTTTTTATTTATATAATTTTCTAGTAAAACTAGAAAATGTTTAACACAAACAACTTAATATCTTCTGTCTTATGTAAACAAAATTAATACTTTGGATCAAAATTTTCTGAGAACTTACTAGCTTTCGCCCACCACTCCGACCGCTTGGAAAGTATTATCTCCGTACTATATGTTTGCAAAATTTCATGAATCAGAAATTCAGTGGTTTTGACATGCAAGACTGACAGAATGTATAAATGAATTACTATTTTCTTGTTACTGTGTAAATTTCTGTCAATAAAGAAACAATTAAATATTACAAACAAACAAACAATTTTAAATATTAGTATAGATTACTTTAACGCAGCATAATTATCATTTGCGTATATATTGTATGTAACCTATGGTATTATTCTGATTCATAAGTAATATTAGGTGCCTAGTTTCATTCAAAATCTGTTATGGTTTTCGGGAAAGCAAATCAAACGGTTAAAACTCTTATGATTTTCCAAAATAACGCTTTAACTTCATGCTACTTATTTTACGCCGCGACTAATCTTGCCAGTTTGAGTAAGTCGCAACGTTACTTTAAAGCTAACTGCTGAAAAACATCAAATAAAATCTACATCCATTTTATGTCCAGCAAGATAACAATATAAATAAAAACAAACTAGAAATCACCCAGTCTAAATTAGACACAAAACCAACCCTATAAATCTCGTGGTTTGGACAAATTTATGGACACCTCATTGATTAAAATCTATCCCGCCGCCCGTTAGTACAGAATAAAAGACCACATAATTCTTGTTTACGTCAAATAAAATGCCAGTAAATAGAAGTATGACATCATTATAAACTGTCCAATGATCAATGCGAAGGCTTAATATCATTTTAATTCTTCTCATTTCTTAGCCAGGAATGCTGCTTATCCCGAGCAAGCGAGGACTGTGACATACAACTATAAAACCACATAATTGACCTTTAACGGACACGATATAATTGTGGAAATGATGAAACTACATAGAATAAATGCATACATTTTCAAAAGTAAAATAAGCCATCAATTTCAGTTTTAATACCTAGCCATCCAGCTAAGAGTGACCTTTGAGTCTATCACGTAATATATAAAAGGACGTGTTAAGTATACGCAAACCATTCTAACTCTCTATATAGAATTGGTAAAAAGGGCAGTGTCAGAACACAATTTGTAAAAGACGCGAATGTGCTTACCTGTACTTTTCTTGTTATGTGACCGTGGGTTAGATCCCACAAGGGATATAACCTAGACCTAAAATGCTGCAAAAGCTGGTATGATCAATCTTCAAAAAATCTCCCGCATAACAAGAATGGGTTATTGCATTACATAATTTCACTTTATAGTTAACATTAACGAACAAAATTTACAATAAAACGTCTATAAAAACGGATAAAAATTACAAGATATTTTAAGGGTGTTCGTCCTTGAAATACCTACCATTTTCCCCTTTTTGTTGTAAAGATAAATTATACCTACAGCCTAAATGATTATGTCAAGGAAAAATAAAATAAAACATGCCTACTGTGTGAAAGAGGTTGGCAATCTACGCTGAATGCTCAGGCTGAATGAAATAAGCAAAACTAATGAATTAAAATTTATAAATATGAAAGAATATACGCAAAGAATTTCATAAAGCCATTATGGATAGTTTTTGGAAAGTATAATGGCATAATGTTTCTGTAAGTATTAATTTCAATTTGTTTGTCTTATAATAGAAACATTGACAGAGGAAATTCCGGCCAAATCGGGTAATGTATGTTTGGTATTGATAACCTATGGGCTTTTAGGCTCTAAACAATTCACGTTGCTGTCTAGTACTGCAGAAAAATTAAGCTTGTGTGCAAAAAAATATAATATTCAACGATTCCGAGCTTTTTTCTTTGTAAATGTTAATAAATTTGTTACCTAAGTATTTGTCTTTCCCAGATTATCAGAAACCGAAAATGCTTTTAATTATTTATTGTATGTAAAAGTTTGGTAATAAACGTCAGTTGTCTGGTTGCCAAATTTAAAAAAAAAATTACTATAACTCTAATATATTTTGATCTAAAGCCTGAACTTCAAAATCTACAGCGGTGAATGGAAATCTGGAAATTGTGACATTAGTAGCGTCTATTAGTTAAATATGCAGAAAATATATATACAGAAAATACATATACATTCAGTCAGAAAAGTATCGGGAATGGATTATTTATTTATGGTTCCAAATTCAAATTTTTGTTTTTTTTGTTGTTGTTAGATTGGCACAACTGTTTTCCATTTTGGCGCGGAGTTTGAGTTGCATCTGTTGTTTACATTAAATACAGTGCTATTTTTAGTTATATCATATCTAGTGTGTATTGCTAATTTCATAATGGATAAAAACATCGAACAAAGAGTTTGTCTTAAATTTTGCATTGCCAATGGAATATCGTGTTCGGAGTCACAGAAAATGTTACAGAAGGCTTACGGTGAATCGACTTTATCAAAAACTCGTGCTTATGAGTGGTACAAAGCGTTCAAAAGCGGTCGAGATGTGATGGAAGATTTGCCTCGCTCTGGTAGGCCATCAACGTCTGCAACTGAAGTTAACATCGCAAAAGTGAAGGAAATAGTGACTGAAAATCCTCATTCAACTTTGAGAGAGATAGCCACCGAACTTTCTGTATCTCACGAGTCGATCCGTACCATTTTAACTAATAATTTGGGTATGAAACATGTTGCCGCTCGGCTAGTCCCAAAAGACCTGAATTTTTTTCAAAAACTCAATCGCATGAGAGTCGCTGAGGACATGCTAGAACGAGTCAATTCCGACCCAACATTCATGAAACGCATTGTTACTGGTGACGAGACGTGGGTTTACGAGTTTGACATGCAAACTAGTCAACAAGCTTCGGAGTGGCGCCTTCCAACTGAACCGAAACCGAAAAAACCACGCCAAAGTCGTTCAAAAGTCAAAGTCATGTTGACTGTTTTCTTTGACTATCGCGGTGTTGTGCACTCGGAATTCTTGCCGGAAGGTCAAACGGTAAATAAGGAATATTATTTGAGTGTTATGCGGCGTTTAAGAGAGCAAATCCGACGAAAAAGGCCAGATTTGTGGAAAGAAAATTCTTGGATTTTGCACCATGATAATGCACCTTCGCACAAGGCCATCATTGTGAACGAATTTTTAACCAAACACTCAACAAATACCATCGAGCAACCACCATATTCACCAGATATGGCTCCAGCCGACTTTTTTCTTTTTCCTAAACTCAAATTACCACTTCGTGGCACCCGTTTTCAATCGGTAGAAGGCATAAAAGAGAATTCGCGGCGAGAACTGACCTCAATTCCGGAAACAGCGTTTAAAAAATGTTTTGATGATTGGATTATTCGTTGGCGTAAGTGTATCGTTTCTAAAGGAGCATATTTTGAAGGTGATAAAATAAATTTGGATGAATAACAAACAATTTGTGTATTATTGATCTTTTCCTGCTACTTTCTTGACAGAGTAGTATATCACAAATTTTCCTTACTATTCTACTTTACAACCACTCAAAAGGGAGGTAGGTAGTAGGAGATAGTTAGCATTTAGAATAAAATGTTTTTAATAGTTGAATTTTCTGATTAAAAATATGAAGTCTTTATTTTTAATTGTTCACCCTACATAAAAAAGCTGAATAAAGACAGTAAAACGTCAGATTTTACCACCCTTGAGTCACCCTCCCCAAATAACGGCCTGCTTAAATTGCTTTAAAATACACTTAACACAAACATGAGTTATGTACAATTTTTTATGTACATGAATATACCTACATATTATTGCGTGACTACGTACGTGTACGTGCTACACAAAATTTAACGTATTTAGTCCAAACCAACAGAACGTATATTGTTTTGTTACAAAAAGTTAAATGAAACGTCGATAGAAAACACAATAACAGACGTCGGTATTGTGCTTACCTTAATATTTTTCTTATCAATGAATACACCATTATTCTATTGTATTTATTATTATTTACTATATGACGGTAAAACCCTGGTTTTGTTCATCCCATTGTTGAATATTGTTCTATTGTTCTTGGAATTGGCTCTAATTATAATTTCCGGAATACACAAGATATCTATCCTAAACGTTGATGTAAAGGTTCTTCAATTTGATGGAAACAATGTGTTTCGTAACTTCGGCCTGTTTCCAATATATTGGATCTTTAGTTGCCAAAGTTATCCCTTAAATCACGCACATTATACATAACCGAAATAATGGCACATTCCATTTTCATAGAAGTTATAAAAAAAGACCGAAGTCAGTGGAATTTGGTGTAGGAATTTTTAATATACGAGAAACATAACCTTTCTTTAAATACCACCCATGTTCAGTTAAATATAAATTTCGACAAAATTCATTACATTTTTATAATGTTCTTTAATAAAAAAATTAATTTAATTTGATAAAAGATATATACCTATTATATACAATTGGAACCACTCTTCATTCTACTGATAGAGAAAAAATAAATCATACAGGACATAACAATATTACCTATCAAGTGTCATTCTCTCTCAGGATTATCTTTATCCGCAAATATAATTTGCTGGACTTACGGTGAAATGACAATATAATACGTATACTATTACTATGATTCGTGTAAGTTCGATAAAAAGGAGATGATTTAAGATTTGGTGGTGAGTGGGGGTATGCGTGTGAGCAGCATGTAGACGCAGAAGGTCGGCGGCATGGCGGGGACGATCCGACATATTTCCACCTACCATCATGAGACAGAGCCTACTGCAACTTCGGTAAGTTATTATTCAGATACCATGAATATTCACTGCTGTCTAAATACCTGAAAATAATTCTTCTAAACATATAATAAAGTCGTAAATGGAGTAGGTATAAATTTCAAGTCGTTCACTGATGAACTGGAGATCCATTAATAAGTTATTTGTATGTGGTGCAACTATGTGTTCTTTCTCATGTAGTAAATAAATTATGTAAAATGAAGGTCTCCTTATAGTTTTATACATTGTAGGATTCACGCTTTTCAACAATTGTCAGTTTTATTACCAACATTATTTACAAAATTTCGAGTTAAGATAAGATTTCAAAAAGGAGTTTTAAGAATACTTATGCATTATGTCAAAAAGGGTTACAAACAGTGGAAACAACTTTTAAACTTTTAATTACTCTGTTCTGAGATACCTTTTTATTAAAAAATATTTCAAGCACACTCTTAATTGAAACCAATTTAAAGAATTTTATTAACTTAATAAGATTACATACTAATAAAATTGGTACACTTGAACTTTAAAGATCTGTGTGACTTCTTAATTATACTCTGTAAAAACACATATTCTTAACATATTGATAATATTTTTTAAACTTTTCCCACAATACATATCTATAAAACATCCTGCAGCTTCTGTAGGAATTTATTAATTTGCTTAATTTGATAAAGCTCCTTGAATCTTCCCCAGAATATTAACCTTAATATTGACAAAAATAGAATTTTACCAGCAAAATACCTATCCTCGTTCCGTACCTACCTTAAGCGTTTTATGGATCCGATAAATGGTAGATATATTTTTTGCTCGAGACGGCTTAATATGCGAAGCACAGTGTAATATTTCTTATCGAAATCAGGGGATTTTAGCCTGAAAGGCGCTCCTGAAGAAATGCTCAGAAACGGGAAGAAAATAACCAAACTAGCAGATACACCCAAGATTTGTCCCTAAAGAAAAGAAACACTAACCACGAAGCCACAGAAATAATTAAAGTAATTAGTAATATTAAATGTAATAATCTCATATACCATATTAATTCGAGACATTCTAAAAAATCTATTTCCTTTTCAAGCAACTTGAAAAACAATATCGCCGTTAAGTTCTAAGTTTCTTTCAATTCATAGCCTTAGTAGGCTTGTAGTCGCGCTGACATTTAAAAGTAGAACACAATGCTTATTGCAAACTGTTTTGAATAAATTGCGGTCTTTCTTTGAAGAGTTTTCCAATGAATAGTATACAACATTTGCATCTTCACGCAGTTGTTCTGTTAAGAACTTATTGCTGTAGACTTGAAGTTAGAACTTAAATGGTCTCGGGTTTGTGCCTATTGAAAACAAACAGGCTAATAGCTGGAAAAAATGATCTATATTTGAACACGCTACAATGTTTTCATGTGGGTTTTCTTTGAAATTTTGAACTTTTATTTAGTTATTGCCTGCTGTTCTACATGTAGTAGTTGTTATTCACATTTTTTTCGGGAATGTTTCCAATGTCCTGAATACTCCTTACGTTTTTTGAGCGTTATTAGTGTTTTTAAATTTAACGCGAAGAGATAAATAAAACATTAAAATCACAATTGCTTTTATAATATTAGTCGCGACTATGCCGTATAGTTTGTTTCGACGAATAAAAATCAAAAAAAGAAATTTCTCCGTATCAATTTCTAGTGCATTATTGAAAGGCAGTAAGAGCACGAAACTCGATGAAACAACAACCTGTACGGGGCCGGGTCCGCATGAAATACTTTCATACGTACTCCCCGTAAATAATAAACGAATGTTTTTCGCCGGCCAGTTTCTACTATGCAATTCCCTTTTGCAGTTGCAGTGACCGTGCCAAGCTCTTACAAAATTGAATTAAATTATTAAGTAATACAGATCTTCAAAGAAATAGTGTTTTTTATAATATTTCCAGTTAAAGATTAATATTTTTATAATAAAGTTTTTTTTCTATGTATTTCTGCTTTTATTAAGCGAAATAATTCTTAACATCATGCCGAGGAGTTTTCAGTTAGATACCGACAAAACATCCACTACTGTTAGCAAAGGGTATATTTGCGCAACATTACCGTATATGTTACACACCTGAGCTAATATTTATTTTGGACAAATTATAAATATAGGGTTACTGTTACTTTCAAGTTATCAAATAAGCTACTCTATCACAAGATGTTCACGCGTTCCCCGTCCCGGAGTATCAATAACATGTCGAACAGCGTGTTGTCACCTAAACAGTCAAAGCAGGAGAGCCTTCGCCATTATAACAAGACAGATAGCCTTTTCAGCAAAGGAGGGGATCGTCGATGTTGCCAGGCTAAACTAAATGTTATCAACAAAATACTATAAAAACATTGAATCAAAACAAATACCAATAGTATTTGATTGCAGTAAATCACAGAAACCCTAATTACGTCACGTATAAAAATGTTCTAGCAAACCTAGAACAAAATTAGAGGTAGGTATAATCGCTCATTTCCTGCACATCCAACCATAAATTACAAATCTGATTATGTGGCTTCTATTCCTGGGTATCGTAGACGCTAAAAACTAAAAAAAATTGCCCTCATATTTACCTTTATAAATGGCACATTCAGTGCAGCCTTTACCATGGTTTAATATAAGTTAGTTTCCGTTACAAAGATTGCGGAGGTCGGACGGGATCGCTTCGTGTAATAACCTGAGATAGAATTAGAGTCAAACAGACCCGACCTCCTCTCCAAGTAAGGATTTAACGGGAATGACAAGAATAAGAAGAAGATAGATTCTTGCTGTAGGGTTGGTACTAACTTTATATACACACACGAGTATCATGTCTTTATCTCTTACGGGGTAAAGTAGAAACAGTTGTCACTCACATAAATCGAAAGCCATGTTAATCTGGATGGCTTACCGACAAAAACGATATTCATAGATACTCGTAATGACAAGTTGCTAACCCATCGCCTTTAAGAAGAAAGAACAAGTTTATAAACCTTTCTATTGACTTTCTTTTGAAATCTGGCCTTCGAATCTTATTACTATTTGCTCTTAAAAGGAAAGAAAGAGATAAAGACGTGTTAAAGTGTATAGATATTGTGAAAATTGATATTTACCATGACATAGCAAGAAACTGTTCTATAAATTTGTAGTTTGTGTAACCTAATAAGGCGATAGTATTTTGCGAACATTAATTCTAGAAAACGAAACGTTATTCTAAGTAAATTATGATCAAAATGATCAGACGGAAGTGAGTAGTTGAGGCGCGCGTGCGAACTTATTCGAACCGGTTGTGTTAAAGAAGCTCCCGCCGTTTAAAATCATTATCTTGTATAAATACAGTGTTTTTACGTGCAAAAGTTGTATTGTTTTGAAGCTCAGTGATCGGGCGAGCGATTAGTGACATTGAATTTAAATAATATACAATAACTAAATATTTACGGTGAATAATAAATTACCTAGTGAACATAGCAAACTACTTTTATGTGCGGGTCAGTCGGTTACAAAAATAAATAGTCATCGAGTTCATGACTCACTGATCTTGGTGACAATAAACAACTGTCATTATATATTTTAATTTCGTCAAACTGCGTATACCAACTTTGGCTCAGTGGGAAACCTCGCAGGGTCGATTCGCAGTGCCCGTGTTCAAATCTCGGTGCGGCATATAATATAATTGTCTTTTTTTTTTTTCTCTAAATCACACATTTTGTTGTGTTTTCCATTTTTTATAAAAAACTTTTGTGTTTTCCAATTATATTCATATATTTTTTTTCTATACGTTTTGTAAGATGGAGCTAAGCAGAAGGTGTGCCGGATGCTTAAAAAACATTGATAGCCGACAATTTCTTACTTGTAGTATTTGCAAACAGGACTATGATCTCACTTGCGCGAACGTCTCGGAACAGCGGTTCTTTAATACTCTGACAGCTGAACACAGAACAGCGTGGAAATGCCCATTATGCGTCTGCAGGCAGCCCCGCGCGGACAACAGCAACACTCCAGTCCGCGGTGCGACTGAGGGTGTCACACTGCGCCGGGGCGCCGCGGCGCTGAGTCCCTCCGACCACGCAGGGGATGTCTCCATATCGTTACCTGTGTCCGAGCTGAACACCACAGCTCTAAATGAGACAATGGAGATAACCGACGTCCAGGCGCTGCTTTACGAGCTGCGCCAGTTCAGAGACGAGTATAGAGAGGATAGGGCCGCTGATAGAAGGCTTAGCGAAATCCTCACCGAATCTTTGACCAAAGTTAACCTGAGGCTGGATGAAAGTGACAAAAGGTATGAACAGCTTCAAGCGCGGGTGGATAGTCTCGAACAGCAGATGAAGTTGCAGACTGAAGCACGGCCTTTTGTAGCGACCGATGTCGAGCAGTCTCTCAAAGAATCGATTGCTAACCTGAAGGCTGAGCTCAACGAGCGAGATCAGGACCTCCTGCTCAATGATGTGGAGATGACATGCATAGTGGAACAGCCAGGGGAGAGTCTACAACATATCGCGATAACGCTGGCAGATAAGCTGGGTGTGAAGCTGAAGAGCGAGGATCTGGTGAGCGTGTCCCGTGTAGGGCCTCTGGTCGCGCGGTCTGGTGCGGCGGCGGCGGTGCCGGCGGGCGGGCAGGGTCCGCGGCCGGTCGTCGTGCGGCTGGCCCGCCGGGCGCTTCGCGACGAGCTCATTCGGGCGGCGCGCGTGCGCCGCGGCGCTACGACTGAGGGCACTGGACTCCCTGGGCCTGCCCGCCGATTCTTCATCAATGAACGGCTGACAAAAGTCAACCGTCACCTATTTCGTCGAGCTCGTGAACTTGCCACGCAATACAAGTGGCGTTTTGCCTGGACAAGAGAAGGCCGTATCTACGTTCGGCAACACCAGGCACCGGACTCGCCTCGCATCCGTATTCGCAATGATCAGGATCTTAATGGTGTTTTTGGACTGGGCGTCGTTTGTTCTACTGGTCAATAAAAATTTGTTTGTTGGGTCTTATTCAGTGAATTTCTGTTATTCTCTATTATTTACTTTAGATTTTGGTTTTTATTTTGTATATCTAAAAATGCTTTACTTTAAATTACCGGGTTTTCACAGTTCCAATGCAATGTCTATTGACTTAGATTCATATAGAGTTGTATTTATTGTAGTATGTTGTTTGTATGTAGTTTGCTTCTTGACCAAAGGTGAACTTCTTTTTGCTTATGTTGAAAAAGCATGGCCTGGCTTATTGCTTTTAATTTTTCTTATGTTAAATTGCATATTATACTTTTCGTCAATTCCAGCGTCAGAGCTATTTACCCTCAAATTTACTGTAATTAAATTTCATAAGTATGCCTTTGTTTTTGGAATTCATTTTATCATTGTATTATTTTTCATTGGTGTGCTGCAGCAAAACAAAATTAAATACATATTTGCGATCCTATTCATAACATGTTACATTTTATTAATTACTTTATTTAATTGTGCATATGTATATATCTTACAATATTATATTATATCATACCTAATCTCACGTGGACTTGTTGTTGTTTATCATCACAGTGTTTGAGCCCAAAAAATTCAAGTTAGCTCTCTATAATGCAGGGTCACTTAACACCAAGCAGGATGATTTTCTCATGGCTATTGACAAATTCAAGCCGGACATAGTTGCAATTAATGAATCTTGGCTAAAAGAGGGTCAGGAGCTTTGTGCCCCAGCTGCGCCTGGCTATCGACTGTACCACGTCTCACGTCCTATCCATATGAAGGGTGGCAAGGGGGGTGGAGTAGCTTTCTATGTGAAACGTAATGTGCGAGTTCGTATCCTAAAACACCCCATTGCCAACATCGAGCAAATGTGGCTTTCTACTCGAATAAACGGCGCCGAAGTATTGGTAGGTACAGCCTATAGACCCGACTGGATAGGTGTTGACCCTTTCTTGGACGCTTTGACAGAATCAATCATGTATTTTTCTAATTTTGACTATGTTGCTCTATTGGGAGATTTTAATATTGACATGTCCGATAACTCTAATACAAATAGGCCGCGGGTTGTGGAGTTTATAGAATATCTGGAACTTAAACAGATTATCACTGAGCCAACACATCTCTCTCGCTTGCCGAATAAAACTTTGAAAGAAACCCTTATTGATCTCATCTGCACGAATGTACCGATTCATCATGTTTCAGTTACAAACATAACAGCATCGTTAGGACACTATTTTATTTGTACTGAGTTATTATTAAAAAAACCTAAAGATCCTCCGCGATTTATCGTATCCAGAGCCATAAAGAGCATTGACGTCAATGCGTTTGACCGTGATCTTAACGATATCGATTGGGAGTCAGTAAAAAACCAGCCTAGTGTTGATTTAATGGTTGAAAAGTTCAATCACAAGTTGTTGGCACTTTTTGACAAGCACGCACCGCTCAAATTGAGAAAGGCTAAGCCTAATCATTCGCTACCCTGGGTTACTGGCACATGTAGGTTAATGATGGACGAACGTAACGAAGCACATAAAAAATCTAAGTGTTCAGGATCTGATGAGGATAGAAAATATTATAAGGAATTAAAGGTTTTGGTTCAGACTAGTTTAGCTTGTGAAAAGCGTGCATATTTCGATCAACTTATTAACAAACAATTAAGAAATGGAAAAGTCTTTTGGCAGAATCTTAAACGGAATATCTTGGTTGATCCCTCCAGAAGTGATATATTACCGGACTCTTTTGATAATGCAAATGATATTAACAATCACTTTTTGAATGTCCCTTGCGCAGATATCAGTAAAGAAGATCTCTTTTTTTATAACAATCATAAATTTAATGATTCCTCTAAATTTAATCTAGAAACCATACCACCGCCTATACGCCTGCTTAGTTCTATTTTTTCTTTTAAAAAGAACCTTAAATCCTTTCTACGTGAAAAACAAGCACTCGGTATACCGAAACGCTTGCGGTTGGGATTCTTCTCGTGAGTTTCGTTGCCTGGCTGGTTTTATGTGGTGAACTCATTTTTATTTTTACTTGTATATATACCTATACATATATTTATACTGTATACTTTTTATATTATTATCTACAACTAATAACAATTTACTAACATTTTTCGTATTTTCCTGTTTATCTATCTATATACATATACATTCCCATAATCTTTTGCACATAAATTTATTATTTTATTGTTTCTTTCTTTCACTTTAGCGCCCGCACCCACTTCAATGGTGATAACTGAAAATCAGCGTTTTGCACTTCAGTTAGTGCAAAAATTCCGCTGAGTTATGACCGTTTCTACTTGCTGCAGCACGCAAATGCATCTCAACTGTGTTATTATAATGTTTTGTTTAACTCTGTATTTTGTGTCTGTAGCAACTGAATAAACGTTTTTATCTATCTATCTATCTAAGTAATCATAAAAAAATTTATTCTGCAAATGTAGTTCAAGGTTAATTTGAAAGACCATTTATGTTGCTTTTGCTTCGATAATTGCAAAAAGTGTATCAGATAACGGTACGTGGGCGGTTTTAATTATTCCCAATTACTGCTATCCGCTCTTAATATAAACAAAAATCAAGATACCAAAATTAAAATTCACGTGCCCTGTAACTGAAGTCAGGAGGTGCAATTATACGTTCTTCGAACTTCAGGTTGTTTTGATTAAGTTTTTTAATACTTTGCACGCCACATAATGAAAAAGATAACTATCATATTATAATAAAGTAGATGTTACTGGGAACATGCAGAATTAAAAGAGATATCTCTCTCACCTTTTGTGATCCAAACCTTTTCGAGTTCCTCTTGGTACTTTAAATACCCTTCTACCATAATAATTACGAGAACGTGCAAAATTTCGGATTTTAATTGAAGTTTTTAGTTTTACAGCATATATGAGTACATTACAGTTTTTGTACCTGAGCGACCGATGATATTTGTTATATGTTTCACGACTTCTGAAAAACTACAAAAAAGGAAGGATTTTACAATTTTTTACATTGATTTTACAAAAAAAGGTTAAAAAGGCTCGTTAAATAAGTAAAGGATACGATAATATATATGAGTAAATACAGTGTATCGAAAGTTGATAATGGTACTTGGTAATGATTTCTAAGCCTGATAAAATATGGGTATACACACACAAATGGGTAAGGAAGATTTTCATTTCTCTGCCCTGCGTTTTATCTTTGGCTTGAGGGAATGTCTAGTAACAAATGATCCCAGTTACAGAATTTACGACTACATAATTTTAAGGTTTATCTTCTTGTTTATAATACGATTCTAATATTTTATTTATACTTACTCTTTGTGTAATAAAGCGCAAATATAGTCAATAAAATATTTTTTTGGAAACGTTAGCTGTTTTATGTCAGTATTTATTCATTAATTAAGCAATTAAAAACACTGTTGCAAAGTAAGCAGATTTGTATCTGTATATTTAAGCTCATCCAGCCATGGTAAATGAATATCTACCTATTTAAAACAGCTAAACTTGACCCTTTAGTTTTGTGACTATTGACTTCGCCTACACCCCAAACAATAAAGATGAGATATGTAAAACAACAATTGGTTTTTATCTCATATCAGCAAATTGCATATACGTCTTTATCTTTCACTGGTAAGATTAAGCTGACAGTATCAAAAGATTGAAAGGCCACGTTCACGAAAGCTATATGGCATTATGATGGAATCTAATCATTTGATACCGACAGGTTGCTTGTCCTTCGCCTAAAAGACGAATCCCAAGTTTATTAGCCTTTTTTATTGACAGTTAATATTACTTATCTACAATTATTTTTGTTTTGAACCGAAATGTAACTCAACATAGTTTCTCAATTAAATTCTCAGCCGTAGTTCCAAGGCCGGGGTATGCTAAAAAAAACATGTGATACTTCAAGTACTATAATAGCTTTTACAATCGGTTGCCGACTAGCCTGTACTGATCATCATCAGGCTCTTAACTGGTCCATATAGGTATTTATCTGCCTGTCCCTTCGTTCATCACATGTAAATGATCACACTTGAGTTTGTTATTCTGATGTTCTGTGCGAGAGGCGAGAACAGTGTTAGAAATAAGTTTGTAAAAAAATATACTTTCATTTAGATTGTACCGTGTTATCCTGCACATTTGGATGGTATAAATAACAGGCCTCCAGTACACTCGATCTGTTTATTTATTTAGCCGTGTAGTAGCGCGCCGGTAACGAGCCTCCATGATAGGCAGGCGACACGCAATCGTTACAGAATATTGTGTTTCCACGAATATTGTCACTATGTGCAATTTACATTATAGGCGCGTCAACTAAATATTTTAACTGTAATGACCATTAACACAAATAGCTTCGTGGTGCGCTTATATCTAGCATGGTTATAAGTATATACTAATGGATTATAAATGATGACTTACGGCCCCTTTTTTCTCATAAACGAAGGGTATTTCCAATGTTCAAACTTCTATTTAACTGTATTATAAAAGATAATGGCCATGAACAAGACATATTTATTAAAAGCGGATATATTCGTATTTGGGTCATCTTTGTTGATTTATCTAAATCTTAAACAGAAAAATCTATGCTGAAATTTATTCATGTACCTATAAGAATTTCATTAAATCTGCCAACATGTACCTACCATTGAGTTACCTAAGAAGGCCTTTAAGGAAAACGCTTATCGGTCAATAAAATTCGGTAGAAACACTGTCACGATCGGTTTTGAAATGTACCAACTCTGTTAGTAACTAAAAATATCTCAATATTAATATAATTTTATCTCAGTTAAGTTTTAGCTCTTGGAGACATTAAAAATATAGAGCAACTAGAGGCCGCCCGCGACTTCGTCCGCATGGAAACCCTATCAATCCCGCGGGAACTCTGGGATAAAAAGTAGCCTATGTGTTATTCTGGGTCTTCAGCTACCTACATACCAAATTTCATGGTAATCGGTTCAGTAGTTTTTGCGTGAAAGAGTAACAAACATCCATACATCCATACAAACTTTCGCCTTTATAATAGTAGTAGGATAGGATAATAAACATATGACTATACTATTCTTTATATTTATATTATATAAGTAAGAAACTACTTAAATGTTTACGAAAGCTTTTCATCAAAATTTTGTCCGGGTTGTTTCGTGGTACGAGCAATTCGCATCACTCCCACAACTTATTTGATATAAGTTATGAAAGTACATTCCCTTCATATAAACGACAGAAGTTTCTTTGAAAATGGCAAATAGGATAGAAACGAAACGCTTCGAATATTTATGTAAATTTAGTCTTTCATACTATCATCTACACATCCATACATAACTGTATTCTTACCGTAAATGTATATTGGATATTTTACGGTCCAATCGTCAAACATTTTTTTGAAACAAAAGTAGTTAAAATTGCAATTCAAACTACCTATGCACATTAATTACTCATATAATAATTGTCTTGGTGTCTGAGTGTTTAAAGTATCCGACATAAAAAAGTAAAGCCCATTCTATAGCGTCACCGTTCAATACTGCCGAAGTCAGACGAGTTGCTTCGTGTAAAAACCTGACATACTCACTCCAGAATCAACGTCATAGGTGGACCTCAGGCTCCTCTCTAGAAAGATGAGAATGCTAAGGAATTCCCTTAGGCCAGAAGGATTATGAATATTGCTTTAAAATGTGAACGATTATAAAAAACCTACACAGTATTTCCCTGTATTCACAGGTCCTATTTATCTTGTGAGAAAAACACAAAAACCTGCGGAGTCAAAAATTCATGCCCGTTCTATATACAGAAACCATGTTGAACAAACAAGCTGCGACCGTAAAAATAAGCTAACGGGACCCGTGCGACCGCGAATAAGGGGATGATGAATGGGAAAATTAATTTATTCATGTCTCTTTGTCTACTTGTTTCCCGTTATGAATGAAGGGCATGTGTTACCGTCGGCTCGAGGACATACGAAATCGCGTAACCTTTCCATAAATAATTTTCAACTCTGCGCTGACTGATGTTTTTACGGAGCACCTGCAAGCAAATTAACAAGCAATATTACAGCCAAGGTCCTAAATCGATTAAGATTTCTCCAATCGCTACGGAATTATGACTTAAATTCATGTACCATCATAAGAATAACAAATTCGTAAAGTAACTTATGTTTCAACTGGAAAGTTAATTTAACATTTAATTAAAAACGAAGAACTCTACATCAAGCAAAATCATGTTAATTACGCACGGAACAGATTTGAGCATATTAAAAAGCGCTCGATCACTCCGTGTTCGGTCGACGCGAGTGGAGTTGATCAAAGCAGTAATTAGCGCATGTGCTAGGGTCAATTCACACGGACACGGTTGTACGCAACGATATTACAGGTGGTTTGTATGAGACTTCTCGCATTGAATGATTGCAGTTTATTATATTTCGCTCACTTGGCGTTCGGCCAATGCGATTGAAGTTGATAAAATCAGTAATTAGCTCTTGTTCTAAGGATCAATACACACGTACACGGTTATACGCAACGATATTAAAGGTGGTTTGTATAAGACTTCTAGCATATCATTGCGGTACAAATGGAGTTGATCAAAGTGGTATCAACCGCCTTCGCAGTTCATGTGTGACAAAATTTAATTTGCTCTATTACTTGGTTTTTTATTCGCAGCTCAACTAAAAATAATATTGAACTATTAAATAAAAGTGTGGCGTGGTTTTCGACACTTTAGAATGAGACCACTTTATGGAAACCATTTCCATGAATTTCGTAGAAGACGACTAAGGAAAAGGCTAATAAACTTGGGATTCTTGTTTGTCAAAGGGTAGGGTCAGGTCAAGAGTATCCGAAACCGCCGCGAGCTTGCATGAAGAGAGTAATGAATGTGGATGAAGCGAAGGAAGTATGCAGAGATCGTGGCAAGTGGAAAGAGGTAGTCTCTGCCTACCCCTCCGGGAAACAGGCGTGATTTTATGTTATGTTTTGTTATGTTATTCTTGTTTGTTTGTAAATACTTTCTTCTTATAAGTGATGGGCTAGCAATAGCCACCTGACACTATTCGAATCTCAATTCCTTCATAAGTCAAACAGCTTAACTTGACGTTCAATCTTTCCAAGATTGTCGGCTCCGTCAACCTTGCAAAAGATATATTCGTGACTGTATGATAAAAGTGTACAACAAAGCAAGAACATCTTGCTTTACAAAACGACGAAGCGCACAGTATAGATGTGCCTTAACCCGAACTTGATAATAATTTATCGTACACCGCGTCATTACGCTTTTTCGCTCGATTTCAGCGTCCCTACACGAAATTGATTGCGATCGTAATTCGCTGTAGCGTGAACTGACTGATTGAAACTATGTGTTCCCTTTTGTGTCTAATACAAAGGTTGATGTGATTTGCTGTAGGTACGTCAAGCTATTGATTCCTTATTAACATTGTATGTCATTGAACATTTTATGAAACTAATTTTATGAATTGTCAATTTTATATTGAAAAAGGTAATGATTTCCGTGGGTCGTAATCACGAGATTACAAACGAACAAAATTTGTAATCGCTATCTCAAAACAGGATGTAATTTTAATTTAGCTTTAAATGTAGAAATTAAAGTGCTTCTCAATAGACAATTATATTAAATACGTCTGTAGTAATTATTTAAAGATTTTTCGGCCAGAACGTTATTAATCCAATCAATACAGACAATATAATTGATAAAAAAACTATGGCATAAGTAGACATTAAAACATATTTTTTACACTTTTTTAAATCTGGAAATCCGTTCGTAACATCCTAACAAGTACGGTTTTGTCTACTTGATGAAAATAGATAATTAAAAAGATTGTTTTTACAGTTGATAACGGAGATCAACGTGCAACTGGCACTGTTCCGAGACCTGCTCATCCACATCGGCCAGCCGCACGACTGCCCCGAGCTGCGGGAGCGCGTGCGCAGGCTGAGGCGCGCATGCGTCGAGGCGACCAAACAGACTAGCCAACTAGTCCTACCCAATTGTAAAAAGTAAGTGCTTGTAGTTTTTCTCACAGCAAATAAATTGCGGCAGCTGAGAAAAAAAGAATAACTTTGTTTACATTCGTAGCCTTACAGTTATACGTGTAACAATAATGTGCTCTCACAGTTATTAAAGTCGGAATTATGTAGGAAAAATTATAGCCCATTTAGAATATTGCAGTAAAGTTGACACAATGTTTACAATTGTGGTGGGTGCCGTATGGTTCTCGGCACCAATACAAAAAAGAATAGGACCACTCCATCTCTTTCCCATGGATGTCGTAAAAGGCGACTAAGGGAGGGCTTACAAACTTGGGATTCTTTTTAGGCGTTGGGTTAGTAACCTGTCACTTTTTGAATCTCAATTCTATCATTAAGCTAAATAGCTGAAGGTGGCCATTCAGTCTTTTCAAGACTGTGGGCTATGTCTACCCCGCAAGGGATATAGACGTGACCATATGTATGTATGTATTAATGTTTACAATTCACCAATTGTTTCATATAAAGCAATTTCGCACGGAATTCCTGTGACTGTGTAAACAATAAATATTTAAAGGACACTAGAAACACAATAGCAGCGATTCAAATGAAACAATTGGTGCTCTGGGTTCTAAATCGAAGTTTCGCCCTGGGGGCAGCGGATCAGTGTCTCGAGTTAGATTAATGCCCTCTCACGACCAGATAAATAGCCCCACACTTAAATAAAGCAAGTTTCTGTCCGGCGCTTTTCTTCTCCAAAAGATACAAAAATACAACCTTTGTTCTAATTTCATAAAATTCCTAAACGACAAAAGTTCTTCCTATAGTTTCGCTCTCGGGAATTATTTGAAAATCTTAAAAAAATACTATTCTTTTCTGTTTTTATATCTATGTGATATAAAAAGACAACATTTGAATCTTTGACAAAATGGATGACGAAGAAATAAAACCTAATAAGTAATAATTATTTTCGCCTTGAAACAGTATTTTTTAAATATAAAAAAACCATAAATGCGATAATTAACCCACTATCTGTGAAATGCTTCATTATAAAAGTTGCGATGCGCCTCATGAAACGAAATCACATTTCAGCGGTTTCGGTTTCGCGTTGATGAGCTATTGATAAACTTGCGACATTCTCATGCGTAGGCAATTCGTTTGTCTGTGTGTGTATCCCTTCAGTTTACTTATAATGATGTCGAAAGGAGGTCAGAGCAAAACTCCTCTGAAAATTCTAACCCATTCAAGGATTTCGCTATTCAAGTTTTCAAGGACGATATTGAAATTACTTTGTCCCCGTACGTTTTACAAAGTTACGCCATCGGTATGCTAAGATTTTTCTTGAAAATTTAAAACGGAAGTGTACATGCTTCATCCATTAATATAATCACGTCTATATCCCTTGCGGGGTAGACAGAGCCTGCAGTCTTCATAGACTGATAGGCCACATTTAGCTGTTAAGCTTATTGATAGGACATGATTATAATGCGTTTGTCCTTACTGACAGCACCTTGAATTACGATCAAACCCTTATTAACCGACTATTCCCTGTGTAAAAAACAGTAACTACAATATAATTTTTAAAGCTTGCTACACAGTGTGATCCAAAGAATCATAGAACTTCATGGGCTCAAGCCACTCAACACCACTCGTGAGACGAATTATCCTTGTCATGAAAAATTACTCAAACGGCGAGTTAAAGACTGTTTGACAAGTTGGCGTCATGTTTACTTACCTTGATTTATTCGAAATAGTCTATGAAGTAGGTACTTTGATATTTTACGCGGAAAACTCAAGTTTTTTGGAAGCAAAGTTCGCAATTGTCATTCAAATATTAACGACGGTTACCTTCGACTCAGTAGACAAATTGTGCAAAATTACGTTCCACTGTTTTATGCAAACTCGTACCCAATTATTTGCATTTCAAAAGCCAACCTGTCCTCGGAAGTGAAATCAGAAAGAGAACTAATTACGGGTCAGAAGTTTCACCTTTCTATGTCCTATAAAAGCAAGGGCTCAGAATTCAACCAACTAGAGTGCGCTCTACTAATGGAGGATTTTTCAACTTTGACTTTATTAATTTTGTTTCCAAAATCAAGCAAAAAGTGAACTTAAATATTAATTTAAATTAAATGTATAAACCCAATGCATTTTTTTACCTTGATGTATTTTTGTAACCGCTATTCAAATAAATGCCGAAATAATGATTATCGCACTCGTTACGAGTATCACTATATCCATTATACCTAATGTAGGTTGAAATATATTTAAGCCCTTATGGATTTACTCTAAGTTTTCGAACTAATAAATCTCCTACGTAAAGTTCGAGATCTATTTAGCCGAATTAATTGACGATTATCGCTTCATAGTCGCAACAACACAGCCGCAAGGGGCTTGTTGTTTAATTAATCAATTTTGCAGTAATTACGAACAAATAGATCGCTGCTTGTTGTTCATTGTGGCAAACTCTGGCGTTTATTGGCATAACGCTATTAAAGCTACACGTATCTCGTCAAAATTTAACTGTACATTTCTGTTTCTGTTTCTTAACATTGCATCCAATCAATACCTTGCAGGGTACAAGGTCCACATTTATACCTTGACTAACCTTTGCAAAGCTAATGTATTTTCTTTAGCAAAATCTTGGTTTGACATTCTCTACGCTGCATTATTTGAAGTTAAAAAGAAGATAAAGTCATTTATAATTTAAACAAAACATTAATTTATAATCTTCATTAACATACCCGTCATAGGCAGTAAAAATGTGCATGTAACAGGCTCGATGATAGCTAATTTATGCAACGTTGCCAACTGAAAGCAATTAACAGCAATCATACAAAGCTAACGCACAATGGGCATGATTAACGACTACAGCCCACCGCCCCGCCCTTACTAAAAGCCTGCCCACCACGCATTGTTTGACAGACCTTTTATCCAACTGTTAAAACAAAGACAACAAAAGTTTTTACACTTTTTATTGTCAGAAGTCGAAACATTTCGTAAATGTAGTAGTTGTTTAATTTGCGCAGGCATTCGAATAAACTTTATTCACTGCATAAAGTTTCGTTTACCTCAGCTCGCCTTGTAAAATCTCTACACAATTTCCACTCCCAAAATCAAAAAGAATACGCGCGTAGCTTACAGTGCATTTTTTTCTATTACATATATTTTTTTTTATTACGACTATTATAATTTGTATAAATAAATAAAATACCTCTGCCACAGTAATGAAGAGCCTGGGATCGGCTTTTTACATTTATCTACTTATCTGTCTGCTTAAATAAAAAAAAATCAAAAGGGCGTTCGCGGCTCTGTCTGCGTAAAACACAAAATTCCGTTAATTCCCAGTCCAGCAGAATCTGGGAATTCTCTCTTAGTGCACCCCCAGATAACATAAGGAACCTGCATGCTAAAAGGTAAATAAAAGCAAATAAAGATACCAGATAACTTTTTGTTATCTTTCCGTGTAGGTCCACAAGCGAGGGTTGCACGGAACAGCCCCAACTGGTGCTGCTTTACTTCATGGCCCAACTGCTGCTGCGGGAGCTCGCCAAGTGCCACCGTCTCGTACAACTAGTGCCAATGGATATGACCTCCTACTATGGTAAGACTATCCTCTTTGCTTTCATGGTGAGGGAAAACAATGTTGATAAACCTGCACATTCTGGTAACTAGATGTGTAACCGCATGTTTCTCAACAACAGTTGTGGAGGACCTAACGCCATAAGAGAATGGAGAATACTATGACTAGACCTTTTCAGATAACTAATAGTCAGACTAATAGTAGTAAAGTAATAACAACAACGTAACTTTGATTCCGACGTGTCTGAGATTTCACGTTAGTGTAGTGGTGAAAAAATAGTATGTGCCCTAAAATAGCTGCTTCTGTTTTTGCAGATTGTAAAAGTCATTCAAGGCTTATTCTTAATATCATCATTATTTGAACTTAGTCTTTCGGCCCCGTCTACCCCGTAAGAGAAAAAGAACTTTCACTATGTTAAAAAACTCTCTTTAAATTGAAAGTATTAACCTCAAGTATTCAAGAAACTTTTCTGTGCAAGTATTTGCTTTTATTTTTCAAGTTAATGTTGGGCATTGAACTGCTTAGCGAAAGGAACTTTGAATAATTTGTTAATTTTAAGGGCGCTTAACCTAAACAAGGTTACGAATAGAGTTTTATACAAACATGACAAGAAGATATTAATGAGTAGATCGCGTGACCTACGGTCTTGTTAATAGAAAAAACTATACAAGGTGTCTTAGTAAAATTTTAGAATAACTAGAGTAAATGGGACACAAAAAAATGGCAACATTCTTATCTATAAGGAAATCAGACAGACAATTTTTGCTTTTTCTACCATCTTCCTTCTAGTCGTTTATATAGACGATAGGCACGCCTACCTACATCAGAGTGAATAAAATCAGATTCAAATATAAGTGCTTCTGTTTGAACATCTAATAAATTATTCTGCGACTTTTCTAAGTTCCATTTGAGGATTTAAGGCCTCGATTAATTATTAATTTTGTTCTGCCTTCGTAATCTCACCCTAATTGTTTTCCTAATTTGTCACGCTCCGAGACGTTCGGGACGACAAGTGACAACATCAAGGGGTTGTAATGGGTAATACTTTTATTCATCACAGATATCTGTGATAAATATTGTCATCAACCTTGAATTTCATATATGTGGTACGGATTAGGTTTTGGTGCGTCATTCTCTTAGCGTAAGTTCGAATTGCATCCCCACCCCTCTTAAGATGAATCGGTGATTCACATCTGACCACAATCGTAGATTTTATATAAGGTGACACGTTACTCGTGTGCGATGAATATGCTGGTTTTATTTATATTGATTACATTCACCTTAATAACGTCAATTAGAAGTCAAACTAGAGTACGTGACTTAAAAAAGGTCATAGATACATGTCGAGATGGAAACTGGTTATAATTTAAGTCAATAAGTGATAGATTTTGTTTAGTATAAAAAAAAAGAATTTGATGTGATGGCCAATGATATAATGTTAATAGAAGACCACAATCATGATATTTTACCATGTAAAACATCAACGTGCCTCGGGGTAAAACCGACTCGTATAACCCCACAATATCAAACTCATGTATAATTCTATGTTTTCACTAATTAACCCATGTTTATTTAGGTACAATAATAACTTATATAAATCGGGTTCAATTACAACATGCTCCTGGCGTTTGTCGTGGTTTTAGCCACCCTGAGATATATGTAGGTCAGACTATGACCACAACTCAGAATTCTATAACCCTGTTAATAAGAGAGCAAGTATCAAAAACTTATATCAATTATTATTTGAAGACTTGCTACATGTAAAATACTTTATGTGAGTAAATTCACCTAGTACCTATATTATGTATGTATTATCATTTATTTTACTGTTATCACACCATCCGTTCATACAACTCAATTATGGCCCAGAAAGTTCAGCTGGTAAGAATGTCATATGGCATAGTCCACTTGTTACAAATTTTGTTTTATGTGCCATTTCATAGCGGGTTATTAAAATTGCACTAGACTAAAAGAAAGCGCTTATTCCCTTAGCTGCCTCTTATTCTAACGCCATCCATGAGAAAGGAAGTGAGTTAGTTTATCCTAAAACAACAATACATATTTGCATAGGACAATAATGCATTCAAATTGTTTCAATTCAAATTGTGTTGACGGCCTCTGTGGCGCAGCGGTAGTACGCTTGTCTGTGACACCGGGGGTCCCGGGTTCGAATCCCGGCCAGGGCATGATGAGAAAAGAACTTTTTCTGATTGGCCTGGGCCTTGGATGTTTATCTATATAAGTATTTATAAGTATTTATTATAAAATATAGTATCGTTGAGTTAGTATCTCGTAACACAAGTTTCGAACTTACTTCGAGGCTAACTCAATCTGTGTAATTTGTCCCGTATATATTTATTTATTATTTATTTATAAATTCTTTCAGTTAATTATACCACTCTCTATGTAACCTGGTTTGGATGGACCCGCCCAACCGCCGTTAGCGTGGCGTGCACTTTCTGCTGTAAAGTGGTTTCAACATTAATCACTAGCCACTAATAAATGTGTAAAGTAATTATACTTGTTAATAGCCATGGAACTATAAACGAGAACTTCTAAAGTTTTGAAATACTTGAGGATTGATCTGCAGTAATCTATTTTGTTTGATAAATATATTCTTTTATTTTATTGTTCTCAGTCATCAAAGGTCTGTAGATACATACCTACCTTTCCAGTCTAACAAACATGTAATGGTTTGTAATGTAATCTCAATTCTATCATTAAGTCAACTAAATGTCGCTAAAAAAAGTGGAAGGTCAGCCTTTTAGTGATTGTTTGCTCTATCTAACACTCTGTTTATCTAAGGATAAAAGCACAAATGTGTTTTAATAATAGGGCTTGTTTAATAATTGTAGAAATAAATACACCTCTGCGTAAAATAAAAATCAGAATAATGCAGAATATTATTTGCTCTTTCATCCCTAAAATCATCCGATAAATTCACACTCAAGTATGTCTGTATATTTTCAGATTATTTTAGGACGTTTTTGTACCCATAGAGTGACAAAAACCCTTAAATAAGAATGCTGAGCATACTAGGGAATTTTATATTAATACATTAGAAACTACCTGCCCCTGGTAACATTACCATATACATTTATAGATCAGAATTAAATCTATGGGATAAACAATTTCCTTAAAATTTTCATATTTTCAACAGTAAACTATGGAATGGTTTCTTATACAGCCAATTCGTTACAGAAAACCGCGCCGGCCCTTCCAACTTTGGTAACGTGATCAGTCAGATCCTGTTATGTAAGCAGATCACCCCTGACTTCAACCAGGAGGAACTCTGCAGCATCGCCAAGGACACGCAGGAAATCACCAGAATAGTCAACGATATCCAGGAATACTTGCCGCAACATGAAAATCTCAATCATTTAGGTAATTCAGAACACATTTACGACTGTATCTACCGGACGAAGTTTCGGCTGTGATACAAACTTTTAACTAACCTTCCACCAATGACGTAAATAACACAAGTACACTGGACCAAATACTGTAGGCACCTATTTGAAGTTAAAAAAAACTTAAAATGACAATTGACGCAATGACCGTAGAGTTGTAATTTTTTTATGATATGTGAAAAAACAGTTTACATTGACCATTTTCTTAATAGTTTTGTGATATTAATTAATGAAGTACCGTATGTGTAAATACCTGAATTCGCTATGAAACAGAAAGCGGAATAATATTCCGTGAATAGTTCTATAGACCCCTCGCCATTATCAGCGAAACTTATTGCTGAAATGTCCAAAATCAAAAGGGTATCAATTTTTAAATCGCCTAAATGAAGGCCCGTGTGTATTACCTTCCACGAAAGTGAGACTCAGTAATTACTAATATTGTTACGAGTCACCCGTATCGTAGCAATCGTAGCTCGCTACGCCGTAACAGAATTTTCAAGAATAAATTCATATACTTTGTCAACTGGTAACTATTACGTACGCGATTAAGTTGAAAATGTCATTCCCTTGCATTTTTATCTCGTTATCATTGTAATTTTGTTTGCTCGAATATCGAGGTGAATATTTTTTACTTCTGAATTTTAATCCAATGTCTATTGAGTTCATAGAATTAAGATACATTTTATCGCAGATATTTTCCTAACAAAAAACGTGCTTGAGATAAGGTTCCATTTACATAAAAGGATTATGAGCTTAGAACCACGTCTCGACTGACATTTTTAGGACACAATGAGGGAATGCAGGAAAAATGTTTTTTATCTTTAGCCTGCGAGACTACGATAACAAGAATAATTCAACTTTTTTTTCATCACGTCCATACTCTGTTTTACCCTTCTCTTGGTCCTACATATTACTTAGTATTTTAACACAAGTTAGGATTTACTTTGAACCTAGCTTCTGTAAACTTTGTCTCGTGTATATTATTTCAAATGTTTTTTCCAATATCCATTCCCGAAGGAATTTCGGAAAATCTAGACCCACTAGTTTGGGTTGTAACAGTCAATCAGTCAGCAATGTCTGTTATTTAATCTTAATATGGATTGTACTAGTTGTAACGAACTTCTCATTAATAATTTTTTGATTTATAGAATATCACTATATTTTTTTTAATAGTTTAAATTGAACAATGGATGAATCATATATTCAAGCACTTTCAATCACAAGCAAGGGAATTGCTTGTATCACATGATCGCTTCATTTAGCTCGATAAAATCATATCTCCGATGTTACAGAAACGAACGTCGCATTGAAAGGAGACGACGTGAACGGCCTCTGGCGGAACAAGCGACGAGGTTCGCTGTACAAAGGCATGGGCGTGCTGTGTTGCGTGTCGCGGCCCAACTACCTCTGAGGGTGACGGGTCTCGCCCTCGAGGCGACACTGAACGCCACCGAACAAATAACATAGAAGGACATTCGATGCGATTAACTCAGTGTTCAGTGGATAAGCGAAGTTAGAGTATGCGTATCGATACCAGCCCACGCCACGTATTCTATTAAGATACATACTTATGTTTCTAATATAGTATTAAAGTTTGTATTTTGAACTGAAACTACCTACAATCTGACTATTAGTTTTAAATATTGGTTACAGAATTTTATTTAACCCAAGTCTTGATCTTACTTTAAATTTTCAAATTCCACATTGTTCGTTATGCACAGATGCGTGGCGTCGGTTGTTATTTGTTACTACTAATACTCATATTTGTACAGTTAGGCAATGAACGGGTCCATTAAAATGTTTAATTAATACTTTTTGGCGCGCGATTTTAGCTTTATCGCAAATGATGGAGCCTTTTAAAATAAGGAGATTACAGAAATAACACTACCTATCTTCCTAGTATTTCATACTAATCGAGGAATCGAAATATATACAATGTGATGATTCTATACTCTCCTTATTTTGTAATTTAGATCAATTATAAGTAGATAAAAGTAATAATATGTATGATAATCACGAGCAAGTACTTACAAGAGTAAAAAAAATATAGTTGAATTTCATTATTGTGAATTGCCTGGAATGGGATCAATTGCATTAAGTAGTGATGTAAATTATCTTAATAATGAATTTAATATCATTTCTTTGCACAGTCGTGACACCTAAGTAGACTGCAAAAGTTCCGATTTCGGTACACTTTTTGAAGTAGGTAACTAATTAGTTATTACCTTATCAATTTTAAAATATTTTAATTATGAATAGCGTTGCCGAACTATGGATAGTTGACCTCGGAAAACATCTACAACATCGATAGGCCTATCGATAGTACTGATAGTATTGTTGGCTGTCAATAGTATTTATGGTAACTGAGCTATCGATAATGCCGACACTATCGAAAATCTTATCGATACTATTTCTTTTACTCAACTATCGATCAGCAATACAAGTTATGAATGCCATACAATCACTGAATTGTAATAATACACAAATTATCTAATACAATCACTTAGTTCAAAATTATACTCACAAATCTCAAATCGATATCACAATAAAAATGTAACTAAATAAATTGTACTAAGTAAAATATTATATTTTAGATACCTACACTACTTACATTCGATTTTAATAACACGTTTATCCAGAATCTGCACACACGTAATATTTAAATTATATTGTCGTTGTTTTTTAAAAATTTTACCTTTTCCTGCTAGTCCTTTTGTAACTCGTCTTCCAATAGTTATTTTAAAATTTGTTCTAAATAATGATTGTCTAAAAATGTTCTGTACGCTATATTAATATTTACTCTGTTTTAATTAGCATTTGCAAATGACTCATTTATGCTTTCATAAAAGTATTTTATGTACTTTCTTCATCTTAGCATCAATAAGTATGACATATATTAATGTAAAGGCCTAGTCAAAATCATTAGAAAAACTTTGTTCTAGTCAATTATCATAATGCCCTAAAATCATTAAATATACATCAAATGTAAAAGACATATTATAGACATTTGTTAATTTTAATATAATAATGAGATACCTAAAATTATACAAAGTATAAGTTAATTACTATGCGATTAGATCGATACTCATAAATAAGGCAGAGGTAAAAATACATTTAATATAAAATAAAATCTTTACAATAAAAATAAAAGTATGCGTGCGAGTGTATATCTGTTAGCTGTATATTTTTTAAACTGAATAGATAACATTTTTAGTTTTGAACATCCTGACAAAAACATACATAATATTTATAATACAACTTAAAATCCCTAGGGAAGATATATAGCGTTTGAAGTAGATGATGTGCTTGTATAATTTGTTTCTCAACCTATTTAACTTACTTGAGTGACGGATACCTAGCTGCCTCAATCAAAGTTATAAATTAAGTTACAAATTTCACAAACTCGAGAACCTTCGCACATAAGTATCGCCTTTTAATCGAAAATTTTGTGAATTTGTTGATTAGTTTCCGAGAAGACCAAAGAATATTTTCTCTTGTTTATCAAAATGTTGAATGTCAACTAACCTACAGTAGGCGATAAGGTTTATGGGTACTTTACTTATGCAAGCCACTACCAGTCAACCACTGGCTTTCACCTTTGCTTAGGTACACGTAATTACAATTGTTTTTGAAGTTTCGAAGTTTATAAAGTTCAAAATATTTGACACTTTTCGTATCACTTAGGAGACAATATGAAGGCAATAATAACAAATGATCACCGCTACAATGCCGGTGCCACAAATTTTAACGTTTTCATGTCTCTCGGGTAAACAAAGCATTTAACTCCAAAACACGTACTTAATAATTTCATAAATAAAAATTATGTGATATGTTAGGTAATTTTGTTTTTATTAAAAGATAATGACTCAAACCAGAAGACTGAAAAATTGGTTATATCTAACATCTTTAAGTCTTGTACCACGAGTCATGGAGTGGTCATTTCTCATCTTCATTATCGACTATGTATAAGTTCGTTTAGTAGTAAATGAATAAGCCACTTGCTTGTAAGACAAAAACAAGTATTAATTGTATACTAAAATTCTCTTAAAATTTTGAATACATGTATTCAAATTCGGCAGATTGTAGTAGCAATGTAGGAAAGTTTTCCCACTAGTTATTATGACTTAACTGTGTTTGTTTTAGCGTGCGTTAGCAATGGAGTTTGCCTTTACAATTATGCCGATTATAAAGATCTAAGGTTCTATACTTATTTCATTAACATGTTTCACAGAATAAAAAAAAATCATCCTACCCCATAGCATCATATGCACTTACGCACGACGTCGATTTATCGCGCGAAAAACTATCGCTGTCACATTTCACGTCATAATAAAAAGCGAAACAGCGATAATATTTCGCGCGGTATAGCGGCATCACGTGCGCCATTCTACGGGGGCTGAAGCACTAATCAGATTTGTATTGAAAATAAGAATAAAGCCATTTATTTACAGGACTGTGTTTAAAAATGTTAACTGCATGTCAATACTATTTGGTGTGTTATCTCAAAGTAACTACTACATTAATGCACTTACTAAAGTGATGACTGTGATATACTCGTAATATTAAATATAGAAGAGAATAATTACCTTAATAAATCGTAATTACAAAAATGACAATATTTTTATTTATTTCCGTACTAAAAATATTTATGTTTATAGGTACTGAGTACTCATATAAAATTGAAGGTTGATAAAAATGAAAAAGCAACTTATTTATTGTTGTACTGTTTTGTAACGTTTTATTGCCAATTTATCAATTTATGACTTGTTTTTTTTTTCAATTAGTCATTGAATATACAATACATTAATGATTCGCTTCATACTCGTGGAACCTACTGGTGGAATTAAACGATTGAACAAGTTTATTCTCTGACGACGCAGGTTTTATTTTGGACGTTTTTCAGAAAAGGTGCATTGGAATTTGTTTGCTACGAAGAGCGATTGAATTGAAACACTAGTACATCTAGTGGTCTCGCTCGTATATGTCGCCGCGGTGTCTGATGTAGGGGATAGCCGTGCGTCCGCCGGAGCCGCCGCCGCCGCCGCCGTAGCTGTAACGTTGACGCTTTGGCCTAGTGTCCTCCATTGAATCTCTCATGCCTGGAGAATTATAATTATACATTAAATATAAAAGACAAGTACATAGTTTAAGATCAGTATACAATCATGCACTATGGAATAATTAAGAACGAACTGCATATTACGATTCATTAATTCTTTTACGAACTACTTAACTCTAGAATTCCCTGCTCCGCTTCTCCGTTCCCCAATACAAAAGACTTATGGATTGATTTTCAAGGCAAGAGTGAATACTGAATAGACATCATTTCAGTTTTCGTGAACCACCATCGTCTTGCTTAGTAAGCAAGACGATCGGTCGGGCTAATTAAGATCGAACGCATTCAAAATCGCAATTTAAAAAATCACCAACCTTCATATGAGTCACGCCTACGTCTTCGTGCAAAAATGGCTTTTGTAGGATATCCTTTGGCAGATTGTACTCTGCTCTGTGGCATTGACGATTTGGACATCAACCGCGAGATTCTGAAAAACAACTTAAAAATTATATCACACTAAAAATCTATAATACAAACTAACTAAAAGCATAGTGAAAGGTGTTTGCTTTTTTAAAATCCAAATTTCGTAGAAGACAGATTATTTTTATTTTGTCTTTAGATAATGTAGTACTTATCTAGTTCTAGATACGTATTTTATTTGTGATGAAAAAAATATAGGTATAGAAAATAGTAACAGTTCGCAGTAGGTAACTAGGTACTTCACTACTCATAACACTATAAAACCAATATTAATTTCAAGAAAGTAATAAAAAGACTTACAATGCCGACAACTTTTTCTGATTCAAACTCGATTCCAAAGCTTCTGGATTGAGAATAACATATATTCTGGAATAATCATCGAGATCTTTTTCACCTTCCTCGCGATTTTTCATAGTTACAGCTTCTTTTTCTAATGCGTTATATTGCGAATTATCAATTTTCGTTAATAAATACTGAACGAATCGATCTACTTGATTCGAATTCTTCTTTTTATTATTATCAATATCGTATTTATTGTTGACAAGGTATTTATTTTGTCTTTTGTTATTTAATTTATTAAGATGTGAATACAATTGTGTAATTTGATTGGTTTCCTTTAATTTTATATTTTTATCATCAACTGATTTTTGTAAAAAATTAAGAAGTTTTCCACCCCGTAATGTTTTATCATATTTTTGATGATGATCATCATTATCATCACTGCTACCAAAACTTTCCGATGAAGTTTCACTTCCTCTACCTTGGTTAGCAGATAATATTTCCATTAAGTCGTCGAGATTTATACGAGGTGAACCATAGATTTCATTTATTGGAACTAGGGCAACTGAAAATAAAAACAGTTATGAAACCAAGGTAGATATTAACGTAACGTTTATGTGGACTTACAATAATCATATGCCAAAGCAGAAAAATACTTCAAGTAGTTATGTACGTAACAAAGTCGCTTTAACACAAATAAATACCGGGTTTATTTCATACTTTAAAATTGAAAAAAATTCTGCGCGTATATAACATTACAAATAGTAAAAACTTTCAATTTGATGCAATTTCCGCAGTTTTATCGACAGTTTCTTCTGCGCTGTTCACAGTTTGAAGAGAAAATATTTTGATTATGGTTTTATTTTAATACTCATTAAATATTTTCTTACGCGAGTGACGTGGCAAGCAAAAGCAATGAGAGCCTCATAGTCATGACAAAACATGATATCCTCAAATGAGGTGATCTTATTGACAGCATAGTTAATATGCTCATTACACATTAACTTATTATTTTTAACTATTTCATCAATAAGATCACAGAAAAATATATAAAAAAAGAAACTTTACAACATAAAAATAACTTTATACCGCAAATTACATTTAATAAATTTGTAAACAAAAAGAAGAGGCAAATTATGTAATGTAATTGATGTAATGCAGCTCAAGAAGAGAAAAAAAAAGCAGAAAGTTTACTATTCGTCATTTAGGTATTTAGTTACCAGCAAATAAAACCAATGGGCTCAACATTCCGAACCACTGAGCCAAAACTGTTTTAAAAATCTACATTTCGCCTCTTATCGACAGCTGTAACTGTAAACACGTTTATTTTTATATGGTAATTTCAGTTTTTAATTTTCTCTTATCAGATTTCATACAATTGCACTCTTGTATGTGCAAGAAACCGAAATAAATCTTTTTGAGTACCTAATTAATAATGATTACAATTTTTTAGGTTTGTATAATGTACATGCGCAAGAATCTTAACTTCCTGATATATAAAGCTCCATGACAATAATTTGTTAAATTTTACCGGTTAATACATATGTATATATTATTTGAAGGTTCGCTGGTCGAATTCAAATGAATAAGGTACCCGAATAAAATACGTGAACAGTGCATAAGGCACAGGTTCAAATGCTACCTTGGCCATGTACCAATGACTCTTTTCTGATATATAAATAAAAATAAATATCTAAAACAAATAAAAAGCTTAAAAAATGCCCCTCGAACAACCTGTTTTAGATGTATATTATGATAAGAAGCATGGATAAACCAACTGTATTTTTTTCAGTACCTAATTTATTAAAAGACGGCGGCAGCATTTTTCGCTGTATCAAAGCGGATACATTGTGAGAGTAGTTGTTCAATTTAATTTACTTTTTATCTTTCAATTTATTTTTCTTTCTTATCATCAATTTGTATCAATAAAGTTATATGAATAAAATGTATTTCTTTCAGTTTAGTAATTGTTCATTGTTATCAACACCAAACTTGACGGCAAAGATGCATGTCTCTTTTCAATGTGTATTCACTTTATTGGCGACAATTTTCACGTCAATCAAGCCAAATCTCTTATGGAGCAACTTTTGTCATGTACGAATAACTGAGACAAGGTTTGAGCCCAACAATATCTAATGTTTTGGGAGAATAAATATTTATTGATATTTCTATTGTTAAAATTGCTATCTATTTTAATCATCTATTTGTTTTATCTATTTAATTATTTCTAGCTTTAGTAATGGAAGATTTGCTGGTTGAAAACAACTATTAGTTTAAGTATTTAATTTGCTTATATTTCTTATTCCTAGCGTTCATGAACGTAAATATCTCCTCTATTGCGTATGTAGGGAATAGCCGTGCGACTGCCGCCGCCGCCGCCGCCGCCGCCGCCGCCGCCGCCGCCGCCGCCATTGCGGTAGTTATGCCGGGAACGTTTCGGTCTCATATCTTCCATTGAATCCCTTCCATACCCTAAAACGTATTGCAATTGTATAGCAAATATGGAACGACGTCCATAACATATATTTTGTTTTCCTGTTTATCACTTAGTACAATTTTATATTTATTTGCTGAATAATTATTTTATTTATTTAAATTTAATGGTTTTCGATCGGGTCTTTACGGGAATAAGGAAATTAAAATTAGACAACTTCGGCTGGGCAAGGCCTTCAGTACATTTCTTCAGCTTGACCTATAAGAATACCCAATATCTTCCATCGCAAAACAGTTTCATGAATTGAACGTGGTGTCGAATTAATGTCTTTTTCGCCGGGTTGCCAAAATTTTGTACAATACCAATATCTAAGTTCTCGGTCCTCTACAAATCAACGAGTTGTAACATTGAAGGTTTTGAACAAATATTATATGTATTTCCAGTACCTTTATCGTCAAAATAGTCCCTCCTAAATCTGCTCTGCGATAATCTGCTCCCGTATTGTAAATCATCTATATTTTGTGAATTCGACGCCTTTGATGTCATTAGTCGAGAAAATCTGAAAGTTTATGCCGACTAATCAAATCAGATCATATTTATTTTCACAAATAATAACTGTTGTATTAAAAAAATACTCACAGATCAGCAAGCTTTTTCTTGTTATGACTAGATTTCATTATATCAGGATTCAAAATTACATAAATTTTTGAATATTCACTTAGACTTTTACTATCATGTCCGCCTTCATAAGGTTCTAATAATGTATTTGGTCTAACCTCTCTATTTTTACGTTTCTCTTCGTTCATTTTAGATAATAAAATAAATGGACGTATTTTTTTCTTATCAACATAAGTATAACCACTATCATCGCCTTTGTTCTGAACCAGGAGTCGATTATGCTCTTTATCATTTTCATTTGAATCAAATTCATAAAATATCGACTGTCTACTCTTTTTTTCATCATTTTGGTTATCCAAGTTAAGAGAATGTTGAAGTAAATTAATCAATTTACTTCTCAAAGCGTATCTTTCTGAAGAACTACTTTCAGAGCTAGACTGGGTTTTTTGTTGAGCTTGTATAATGTGTAATATAGCATCTATATCGTTTTCTCGAACAAAATCACCATGGATTTCAATTATTAAAATAAAAACTGCTAAAATTTGGTAACAATTATTGGTTTTCAATTGCATAGGTAACTTTGCTTATACCTAAGTACTAAACTAAGGTACTTTTAAATTTACAAATTAAGCAGATATAATAACAAAACATGACACATACACTCACAATATTTATTACCTACTCATTAACTTCATAAGTATATTATTTATAGTTATATTGTTTCATATCTCACAAAAAAACAAATTAAGTTTACAGTAAGTAAGGTCAACATGTAATCTGTGCATGTAATGTATTAGGACTTACCTAGGAATAAAAGTACAAATTTTATCATTTTTGAAACTGCCGAACAACATATGCTCTCCAAAAATACATTTGAACTTATAGTTGTTATTCTATTATAATCTTATTTCTGGATGATTATTCCAATTTTAATTTTCTCTTATCAATTTCAGAACAAATTTTAATTATGCTCTTATTTAACGTAGTGGAAAGAAAATCAAATAAAGTGGTATTTAAATATTCATAAATGTAACGCTGCAAAATCAATTCACTTACCTATACTGTTTTCGAAAATACTTTTTATAAGTAAATAAATAAATTAAGTATAATTTAATATAACGAGTGTGATCTATGTGCATATTGCACATTACGCCTATGTTTTTGCTACTTCTGAACTATATTTAAAGATATTTATATCTTACAATTTGTAAAACAGTCTGCAATGCAGAAATTCGTGGAAACAAAGAGAGCCACAGTGTTCCCTCTTGGGGATTGAGGAACTAAAACAGAAATAATAGCGAACTTTTACGTTAGTAAATTGCGGCTTGCTGATTTTATGGGACAACTGATTAAGATTGACGATTATTGAGTCCTTTCTTCAGGTAATCCAAATTCTAGGGTAATAAAAGGAACGACAAATAAAAATATATATTTATGTAATTTTTTTTAGGATAAGATTGATAAGTACATATTAATATATAGGCATTATTTACAACATCTCTTGCTTTTAGGGTATTTGTTTTGGCATATCTTCATTTTGATTTATCGCAATTATTATCTTTTGAAAAATTATATCTACTTAGAAGACATATTTAGTACATAGCAAAAGGTGATCGTACTCGTATTATACTTACTTATGCAAATCGTAGAAGCAAGCCACTTTGCGTGTATATTTAATGGGTTACAGAATTCCAGCTAACGACCCTCAGGCACGGAAAATTTTGACGCAATTAATTTATACGCAACATATCTACATTTTAACAAAACTTTGAAATAATATATCATTCCACTTCATTAAATATTTTCGGTTGTTCTTTTAATATTCAAAACACAAAAGAGGATACAAAATAATTACGTAAGTACTTCTCACAACAATCTTCCAAAGGAAAAAACATTGAGAAATGAAGGAATTTGTACCATTCAATATTTTTTACTTATCTGTACAATTTACACAAATTTCTTGACCAATTTACATTAACTTAGTTTTGGTTAGGAACCTGTCACTTATACCTTATACAGGTTAAATATCGTGGATCACAATTGCAACGCACCATACTGATAAGAGGCAAGGTTTGCTAAGAAATAAATGTCATTTGTATTAATGATATACCCTTTTTCATAAATACATACATATGGTACATTCGGTATAGTCACGTCTTTATCAGAGTAGATAGAGCTAACGCGAAGACTGAAAGGTCACATTTAGCTGTAGGGCTTAATGATAGGATTGGGATTTAAATAGAGACAGGTTGCCAGCCCATCGCCTAATAGAAAAATCCCGAATTTGTTAGCCTATCCCTTAATTGACTTTTCCAATATGCACGGAAAGCGAAGCAACTAGCATGCGCTATGTTTTTATATGTAGCTGGCGCTACTAGGCCAGCATAGAAGCTTTTTACACACTAAAATTATTAAAAGTATATAAAAAATTAAACCGGATGTAAAAAAGTGTAACAGAGCAGCTTTAACTTGAAGTAGATTTTGTTTTAATTTACAAGAAAAATATTAAATTTGATTATTATATATAGTAGGTATATTACTTTAGTTGTCATTAAACCTATTAGTTTATCTTGCAACAAAATAAATGGTAAAAACGAAACATTTCATTTTATAGGTTAAAGGAATATTTTTTGTATAGGTATTATTTTTTATCTCAGCTGTAAAAGTAAATATGTAAAAGCACGTTTCAAAATAAGTAATGCTTTGTAGGTATATTTCAGATATTTCCCAACCTTATTTCTCTTCCCTTCATACCTTTTTTGTATCTCAAATTATATCATACCTTAACATTTTTTATAAATGTTTCATACATTAAAACTAGCTGTTACATGATTGTAAGAAATCAAATGACTGGACTACAGAGAATATTAAAATAAGTTTACAAATCATTTAATTTTATGAAGAAATAGCACCCAGAAATAACTGACAACTTTTTCATTACTTCAAAAAATGGTATTAGAAAAATATCAAAGCCATTGGAGTTTTGTCCAATTCTTCTGAATAAGTAACCATGGCATAAATTGATAATCCAGAATCAAGTGAGGGCGCAAGTTTCCAAGAACCCACATTAGGTATTCATGGTTCCAGGTCAGAGCCTTACGTGATTCACCGGGTATATGTACTTTGATTTTTACCCGAATGCAAAAAAAGGATAATGTTGTCACTTTTATGTTTTACTGCTTTTAAGCTAATTCATACATAAGGACGGGAAAGTGTTGTCTTCTCTGTCACCTCGTCAAACCTTATCTACCTGAAAAATCTCCATGAAATATTAGTTTATTAAAATACTTAGTAATGTACAACAAAGAAAAGTAAGAACTTAGACTAAAGATAATCTTTGTACCAGAATACTTGTACTTACTTCTAAAGATATTTCTTCCAATAAGGCCGCATTAGGTAGGTATATTATTATATAAGTTTAGTACCTATAATTGCTTTAGTTAGAGCGCCTGTGCGAATCGGTAAGGTGTCCGGTTAAAATGCGTAATAAGCATAAAAGGCACAGGTTCAAATCCCACCTTGATCATCTACCAATTACTATTTTCGAAGTTATGTACATTAGTTTTAAAAAAACCGATGCTTTTACGGTTAGGGAAAACATTGTGAGGAAACCTGCTCAATGCACATTCAGGCAACTGGATGTGTAACCATGATCGATCCAATACGGGAGATTCCCCTGCAAAAGGTTGCGGAGGTCAGAAAAAGTCGCTTCGAGTAAAAGCCTGACTCATTCAAACCAGGATCCATGGTCAAAAGCATACCCCGGGAATACTGCGCGCGCCCTTGCCCCCACGAACTAAGTGTCTGGAGTTGACATCAAAAGCTTAAAAACACCAAATTATAAGTAGTGTTTATATTTAAAAATTAAATATGTAACTCTCCTACTGGTATGTAATATGGTATTTAATATCAGTTTTAGCAAATGGCGTCTGCACCGGAACAGAACGCCGGAAATGAACACTAGCAGCGGCTAATTTGAGCGCTATGCTGCAGGCCCGCTGCCGGCGCCCTCACTAACCCAGCACAGTTACACAACGCTAGCTTCAAACTTTTTACCGAAGCCTTTTACTATAAGTATGCGTATTTTTTTTTTAGTTTATACTAGTTTAAGAAATAGCTGGTTCGTGATAAAGACGCGTTCTGCATTTTCAATTAAGTGTACCAAGACAACCGCTTAGCTTTACATTCATAATTATAATCTCGTCTTTATCTATTATCGGGTAGACAGAGCCAATATTCTTGAAAAGATGGAAGACCACGTTAAGCTGTATATGGCTTAATGATGGAATTGAGATTCAAATAGTGACAAATAAATTATGCAGATTGTAAAAGTCAATCAAAGGATATACTTGGGATTATACTTTTTTAGGCGACATGCTAGCTAACTTATAATAATTAACAATGTCAAGCAATTGTGAAAAAAACTTAAGAGAATAGAATACGTAGGTACGGTCGCGTTCATAATTGCAGTCATAGTTCGCAAAACTTTATAGCTTGCACCGCTGCTATCACTCACACATTCACACAAATAACACAATAAACAACAAGCGGTGAAACGTTGGGTAACGCGCCATCAAGAAGAGGGTAGTGAAAAAAAAAAAGTCGTCCGCTAATCAACACAGCGACAGCCACACACCGGAGATCCATGGTGGAACAGTACGAAAATAATGGCTTCATACCGACCAGAATATTTGCGGAACAGTTCGACACATCAGTGGTTACTGTTCGTCGAGTTTGCACCGTGAGGGACTGCACCACAGACAGCCAGCAAGAAAGCCGTATTTATCCGAAATAAATAAGCAAAATCGTTTAGAATTTGCTCGGTAGTATTTGGATTTTGACTGGAAAAAAGCTATATTTATGGACGAAAAGTTCGTTTAGGTCATCACAATACGGTAGGCTTTATTTATGGCGAAGAAATGCAACTCGATATGAAGAAAAAAATATTGTGCCAAATATGGAGTCTGGACACATATCTGTAAATATGTGGGGCTGGATGAGTGCTGCTGGACCTGGGGAACAGGTGTGGATAGCAGGACGCGCTACAGCTGCTCATTATGTGCAAGTGCTGCAAGAAACCATGTTACCAACTGTGCGGTGTATTTATCCGATTGATGATATGCCAACAATATCATTTGTGCAAGATAACTTCCCTGTGCATCAAGTCCATATAGTGCGTGAAAGGTTCTGCCAGTTTATATTAAAACTACTTATTACTTAGATAGTATTTTAAGGACAGCTTCAATATCTTTTCTTTATGAAAACGAATAATTAAGCTGTAACCTTAATAACAGGACATAAGTAGATGATACAATTAGTGTAATATGCTGTATGTATAGCTTTATATAATCATCAATATGTAAACAAAACTATAGGTAAACTGTTACAATAAAATTTACTAATTTTAATTATTGAATGTTTTATTTTGCTCCCTCTTGTTTAAAATTTCTTGCTGATTTCCGTGTTTGAAGACACGGGTATTGTAATTCTTAGATATCAGTTAGTTAGTTAGTCAGTTACTTAGTTCAAATGGCACCTTGAAACATTAAAAATTGACAGTAACACAATTTTTTTTTATAGACAAAAAAAATCGTTGAATAACTTTGGAATCCAAGTAACGCTAGTAACTAGAACAAGCGAGTGTGAGCAAGCGAGATTATCTAATACATATATCTTAGATCTCACTTGCTCACACGAAGTAATAAAATTGCTACCCAATAACTTTCAAAGGAACCACTACCTATGTTAGGGTCGTGTGCAGACAAACATTCAACCTTATTGAAATGACATAAGTCTGGCAGTCGCAGGCTTCCCTCTATAGGCAAATCTTATGCAAATAATGAGAGACGACGATATCTTGATCGACAATTATCGGGCCCAGTTCGGCCATCGTTAATTACCGTCTCTTTCTGTTTTGTTATGTTATATGTCATAGAATAATAAACTCTTTTACTTAGTAATCATTGGTATTAAAGACCGTATTCATTTGAAGGAATATTTATTCTTTTTAAATATGCATGTGTGTGTGTATCTAGTGGAACCACAGTGCACGCTATTTTAACCCGTAAGAATTTTAAAACTATGACTGCAGATATGAACGCGATCGTACAAACGGTACGTAAATACTTACAATGACAAAAGAGCTTTGCAGGTATGCGGGTAAGTTTACTTCTATTATTAAAGGTGGTAGAGATAATATTGGGAGTAATTTAAATATTTTAATGTACCTATATTATACCCAAATGATGGAAGCCTAACCAAACTCAATCCACTAAAACCAAATCCGTAATAGAACCATTACAAATTCATTATCTAGGTTTTAGTTTTTAGTGTTCGGAATTAATGCGATAGCTATAAACTTAAATATCATTTAAATTAATGTTTTTCTCCTCTTTTCATATGTGAAAATATTGGATAAACATTTTTGTACTTTTATTATAGAAGCGATAAATATAAGTACTTATAAATAACTAGCGGCCCGCCCCGGCTTCGCACGGGTGGACATATTTTTGTGTTTTATATTTTGAAATAAACAAAGAGTAAAAACAAATTTATGCCTATGTCACTTTTGAAAGTCTATTCTATATTTGTGCCAAATTTTATCAAAATCGGACCAGTAGTTTTTGAGTTTATTCCACACAAACACACAAAAATACAAATCTTTCCTCTTTATTATTAGTGTGGATAGTGTGGATGGATGTGGATTATAATTACAAAAGAAACACAACAAAATAAACTCAGGTAACAACCACATTTGCTTATAACTAAAGACAAACATAAACCTAGTGTATACCTTGATAAAATGGTCCGAGCTTAGCCAGTAGCATAACATGTTTATTTAACTACATGCGCAGATTATATTAGTGTTTGACTAAGGTATGACCAAAGGTATAGCCGTATATATAACAGTAAAACATCTAGGAACATCCCTGTCTGATGAATGAAATACATCTATCTGCTCTCCGTTCACCATTCGTTTGTGATTGCCAGAAATACCCACGTGGGCCAAGATTCAAATTAAGAGTAATTTAAATAGATGCATGGTTTCAATAAATAAAAGATATTGATACTCTTTATATATCTCTTTATATTTCCATTGTTATTATTTATAGATACGTTTATATTTTCACAATGATTAAAACAAATGCGTCTAAATTATAAGATCAAACGATCGAACGATCATTTCATTTTCTTTCAAAGTAATAATTTGACAAAAATATGCTCTTTAAAAATATTGAAAATAATTAATCGATCATATAAAAAAGATGAAAACTTATACAAGCTTGATATTCACGTTACGCTACAGTTCTTACGCGCAACACAAATTGTAGCGTTGGAATTCGATATAAATTGACGTGGCAATAATATATGTGAGACGCGATTTTAAGCCACATCGGTAACTAAACGTGAATATCGTTTGTTGCTTTGGCCGTCTTCAGCGCTCCGGCGCAGTGAGCTCATCGTGAAGGTGTCTGTGAGGAGTGAAGCACTTGTGACAAAGTATCATGTAGTGCTGAAAACAAAAATAAAAATCAATTAAGTTTGATATTTCAAAATGTCTTGTCAATGAAATTTCAACAACAGAATTGTTAAAAATTAACAATTCTTAGCTACATTATGAGCCGTTTACCTCATAGCTACTTACAAGAGACATTTGCCTTAATTACCACTTCATATCACTCAAAGGTATAATAATATATATATATATATATATATACGGGACAAATTACACTGATTGAGTTAGCCTCGAAGTAAGTTCGAAACTTGTGTTACGAGATACTAACTCAACGATACTATATTTTATAATAAATACTTATATAGATAAACATCCAAGACCCAGGACAATCAGAAAAAGTTCTTTTCTCATCATGCCTTGACCGGGATTCGAACCCGGGACCTCCGGTGTCACAGACAAGCATACTACCGCTGAGCCACAGAGGCCGTCAAATATTTGTTCGCGCTAGGAATAGAGCCATGAACCCCAAGAAAAGACCATCACGATACGGAAGTAATAAAACTAAACATAAATTAAAAAAAAATAACTTAACTAAATAAAATATGTATTTACCATATTATACTGTGAACGAAGCAGATCCATGGCAGTGTCGAAGCTGTTCGCAGTTCTTACTCCATGTTTCTCCATAAGTGCTACGCAGCGTATCGCTAACTCTTCTAGTTCTATAAGAGTGTTGGGTATTTTATTCTTCATTTCTTCCCGTTTTCTCCCAAATCGATGTCCCCAGGGTCGGCGATATGTAGTTAAATTCTGGTTACGTGGAGGCGGAAGTCTTTCCCTGGGCGGTGCCACCGGACCTTCCTCCTCAGGCTGTGGTAACTTCACCATTTTCACTGTGATGTTGACACGATTGCTATCCTCGACATACTGTGTGACAAATCCAAAAGTACAGCTTTTAATACCTTTGAGTCATTAACTTATTCTTTTCATAACTAGGTGCACCTAATGACTTTTACAACACTTACCTGATAAATAATAATAAGAAATTGGTTAGCCATAAAAGCAAAAGAGGAGTAATAGGGATGAATCACCAACAACAGGACACAGGTAGTTCAAAAACAAAGATCCCAATAAATGCCTGGTCCCTTCCCAAGTTTTATGTAGAATCATGAATACTTTTCTGTTTATCTTATCTAAGATTTCAACATTTTCGATTCCACTCACACTTCGTGTGGGATAAAAACAGCTATGGAGTCATAAACCTGGCCTAATTTAAAATTAATAGTACTTATATAGATACTATATGTAGTAACTTTTTTGCGAGGAATTTACAAAAACAAATGTTTCTCTCGCATACTATCGGTAGGTATATTTAAATCGAAAAGAGTAATCAAGATCAAATGAAGAAATAATAGGTACCTAATTAAAATTAGAAGCTTCAAAAATTCAATTTCTGGAAGAAAGACTGCCTTATTTTTAATTTCTATGTTTCAATAGGTCCACTCTCTTATTTTGTTCAATCATTTTGTTGTCATTCGTAAAAGAAATGTTTAATATCGGTTGGGCCCGTTACATTGATTGAACAGCGAGATTCAATTTTAAATGGGTTAAGTGTTCAATAAGTTTGAAGCAATCAAAATCTTTGTCAGCTTATTCATACCATTCCTAGAAATTTCATGCCTCATTTTAGGGTTTATTAAGTATCTATTTAATTATTCGATTGTTTTTATCAAATAATATTTATCACCATTTTGACATTTTTATTCCGGTTTTACTCTTTTTGGCCATGATTCGTTTTAACTCTTAGGCCCAGTTGACCCTATTCAAATCTAAATACGTGAAGTCAATAATACAAAGAAATAAGGTACGTAAAAAAAAAACAGTATCCCTTGTGAATCAATGTACCTACTCAGACGCCGTTTTTTATAATGGCTCCAATAAAATACCTATAGGTGGGTTCTTCTTTTGATTTCGTCCAACTATTTCCTTTAATGTGTTAATAAAGCTGACCCTTAATAAATCTGTCTTGGTTCAGTACCTAATTTAAAAAGTAGGTACGATAAATATGGAAGAGCGTGCCACCAAAACGAACTCTGCGCACTAACGATTGTCAGAAAAAATGTATAAATTAAAATTACAAACCTATAGTAGTTGAGAATGGATGTTATTTAGAAAGTTAACAAATATCAGTATAAGTACTTAGTTGCTAATTATAGCTATTAGTATAATCACCTAAGTAGCTATATCATTAAGTACATTAACTAAATTATGAATAATTCGCATGCCTTAAGTTAAAATAATTAATTTTTAAATACGTAACTTATTATATTTAATATCTATTAATTTTTAAATAAAAGAGGACACTGACTTTTTTTATTTAGATATATTTTTTTTATTTTTCCTAAGGGACGTCCTACTTGTCCTACTCACACATGCCGTGTGGTTCTCGGCACCAATAAAAAAAAGACTAGGACCACTCCTTCGTCGTAAAAGGCGACTAAGACAAAGGCTTATAAATTTACATACATACATAAAATCACGCCTCTTTCCCGGAGGGGTAGGCAGAGACTACCTCTTTCCACTTGCCACGATGTCTGCATATTTCATTCGCTTCATCCACATTCATAACTCTCTTCATGCAAGCTCGGCGGTTTCGGGTACTTTTGACCTGACCCTTTACCAGGACGTCCTTAATTTGATCAAGATACGTTCGTCTAGGTCTTCCCACTCCGACCTTTCCCTCCACACCCTCCATGTATGTATATCTGCTTAGTCAAACTGTTTTCATTCATCCTCTCCACATGACCGAACCATCTCAACATATAACAACAATACAACTTTTCTATTCCTGTAACTAGGTACATCTTCTTTCACATCACAACATTCTCTTATCACGCTGTTCCTTATCCGGTCACTCAATTTCACACCCAACATACTCCTTAACGCTCTCATTTCCACTGCATTTATTCTGCTTTCGTGCTTCTTTTGCCATACCCAACTTTCACTCCCATACATTAATGTCGGGACCAACACGCCCCTATGCACAGCCAGTCGAGCCTTTTTGGATAGTTTCTGAGTGCTCATAAAGGCATGCCAAGCTCCATTCACCATGTTCCCCGCGTTCACTCTCCTTTCAATATCACTACCACACTTGCCATCTGATGTAAACTTTGATCCTAGATATACAAACTCTTTCAATTTTTTCTCCTCCAATCAAAATATTACATGCTGTCATTTCTTTCTCCATTTCAAAAACCAGTGTTTTAGTTTTACTTACGTTCACTTTCATTCCTTTCTCTTTTAATACTTCATGCATACAGTTTACCATCTCAACACTGTCATAGGCCTTTTCCAATAATATATTATTATTGGAAATTGGGCTTATAAATTTGGGATTCTTATTTTAGGCAATGGGCTAGCAACCTGTCACTATATGAATCAAACCAAAAAGCTGAACGTGGCCCATCAGTCTTTTCAAGACTGTTGGGTCTGTCTACCCCGCAAGGGATATAGACGTGACTATATGAATGAATGAATGAACGTCCTTCTTGTTACAATATCTGCAAGACGAGATTGTAGTGGGTTTTTAAATTCTATAGAAAATTTCACAGCTTATTCGTATTTCGTTCTTTTGTATTTGTGATTTAACGAACATGTGAGGGAACAAAATATTGCAAATTGTATTAAATATCAGTAGGTAAAGTAATGAAGACATGGGCAAAATTACTTATGCGATAAATTTCCTTGAAAAATTTTCTTCTCTAAGTAAGTACTTTGTTTCCGCGATGGGCTAGCAACCTGTTATTATCTTACCTGTTAGAATATACAATTTGAAAATATTCCACTTTACAATAGAACCACTCACCCCATCTCTTTCCCATGGATGTCGTAAAAGGCGACTAAGGGAAACTAAGGCTAATTGAGACCTTTGAGTCTTTTCAATCATAACTACTATGTCTATACCGAAGAGGATACCGACGTTATGGGTGTATATGTGTCTAAATGTACATACTTATTTGGGCACAAAGTTTGCCTCGGGCGGATGACAAAGACGGATTTGGCCCACAAAGAGGCGGCATTACCCGGCTCTGGGAGTAATCCGGATAAACCGGCCAATTATAATACTTATCCTGTCGGTATTTCATCCCAATACTGAAGTTTATCCCGAAATTGGTCCAGCTATTGTAAACAATAAAAATAATTCTCTATTAGCTAGCTCGTACACATATAGGTAGGTACGAAAAGAAGATGTTTTGAGTAAAATTTTTGAAAACTCCGTTTTAACAGTTTAGTTTCTTACTTAAATGTTATGGCTTAGCAGCTTAGTTAAATAATTTAGTTTACGCGCACATTTTTCAAAAATAAAATAATTAGGATAAAATACCTCATTTGAATATAATTAGACAAGTACTTAACTTGTTTGTCTTTTCATATTTTTTACAAAACAATAGAATAGACCTAAGTTTGTAGAAACAGAATAAACGCGTACTCTAAAGGTACTAATAATTACATTTTCTATTATTATATATCTATGGACATTTCGGCCGCTCCCAATAGTACTGCGAACAGCTAACACTACTTTATATCTGTACGAGTATTAAGTCGGAATTTTTAGTTGATATATATTAAACTAACTTATCTCATGTAAGTACCCACTAAAAATGAATTAATTGATTGGCAAAATGTCACATTTTTCTATTACAATTCCTAAACTACAAAATATTTAAAAATATACATATTATTTTAATTTGGACCCCTTGGTAGGTTTCTCATCACGCAGGCGGCATTCCCATGTGCTCTTAAAAAAATGAATAGCTCTCGCTGAAAATTGACATAAGTGTTAAGTAGATAATGACGTTGTATTATGTTGTAGGGATATTTGCAAATTGCTACGGGATCAAAGATACGGGCAAACGCTACTAAACAAACTTAGTCTGAAAGCAAAGTTAGTGGAAATATTGAGATCGTGTATTCAAAACAAAGCTGTTTGCTTTCAAAGTTAGTTAGAGGGCAAGTATAATATTGACATCAAGCGGAAGTCAGGACACCGATACGGCGATAGACTAATGAATTTTCTCCTAAACGAGTTACCATCGAGCTGATCAAACTGCTGATATGAAATGTTGGTTGTTAGGTACGACACGCAACTTCTGCGTGAATATTAAATGTGATATCGGTGGTAATAAATCAATCTGCTATTATGCGTGTCGATATCGTCAAGCTACCGAAATGGGCCCTTGATGGTATAAAATTACTTATTAATTTAATCATGATATGTTACAACGCAAATGTGACGATATGGTCGAGGACGTCCTGGATAAAGGTCAGGTCAAGAGTATCCTAAACCAACGAACTGGCACTTCGTGAGTTATAATGGATGTAGGTAGTAGAGTACCTACCTATAGTAAATTTCTTTAGGTACCTACTGAAATCTAGTCTCTACATGCCCCTTTGCGAAAGGTGCGTGGATTATGTAGGTATGCATATATGTGCATGTTACAATATATGATAACTAGGAATACCTAATTTCTTACAAATAAGTAATAAAAAATTCTATAATTATGTTAACTTCACGGCTAAATACGTTTTATGTGATGATTGATAAAATACCTAAACATACTGCCATAGTACTATAATAATAATAACCTAAATAAATTATCAAGAAATCCATTACCCACATATACATACTTACATATAAACAAGTCTTTTTTCCCCCAATATATAAGTATTCGATAACATGATGCATGTTAGGAAAAACTTAGACTCTTTCAAAACAATAGGTGAATGTACTAGTAGGTAGATCACTGCGGAACAATTATAAGTTGTCGATCCCAGCACATCGGCTGGCTAGGGTAGGGAAATCATTTCTGATTAACTGTATAAGATTTTATAATAAATTACCAAAAAGTGTTTTTGAAATGAATGATAGAAAATTAAAAAAGTACATTAAAGATGAGCTTTCCATTAAAAAACATGAATGAATGTAGAACTGATTATGTTAAATGTTATGTTACATCTTGCGCCAAATAAAGATTTTTCTTTCTTTCTTTCCTACCCTAGCCAGCCGATGTGCTGGGATCGACAACTTATAAATGTTCCGCAGTGATCTACCTACTAGTTCATTCACCTATTGTTTTGAAAGAGTCTAAGATACATATACATTACCTACACTACGGAGGATTATATTAATGATAAACATGTGTGGCCCGAGCTTGACCTCTTAAATGCTTGTGCATTTTTGACATGGTGTTGACATAATTTGTACAATGTGTACATATTTTATTTTATCTTTACTTATTTGACGAAATATTCGTATTGACATTAATCAGTTCTACATTCATTCATGTTTTTTAATGTAAACAATGTGCATTCGTCACACACGACACGATTTATATTTAAGAGATCTATATTTTTAAATTGACGTCCGATGAAAATGCTGCAGTGTAGTTTGTTCCGCCGCTTCTTCTACACATGCGCTTTGGAAGCGGTAGTATTTACAATTTGATTTAAGTGATACATACATACATACATAAAATCACGCCTCTTTCCCGGAGGGGTAGGCAGAGACGATCTAAGTGACATGACATGAGTGAGTGATATGACGTCAATAAGTGATACCTTGTATCCAATTTTGAAAATAAATCTATTCTAAGTATTTTATTCTTTATCCGTTACAGATTACAGAGTAGACAGATCCAACAGTTTCCAAAGACTGAAACGATAAGATACCTACTTATTAAACTTTTTTGAATAACTGAATGACTGACAAACAAAGAAGGTAGATACAAAACTGAAATGCATGAATTAAGTTTCTTGGGCAGTTTAAAAGAGAAGGTATCTACTAAGAGGAAATTCCCAAGGGAACAGGAATTCCTTTGTGCAACTATCAATTAAAATCAATATTTTAAAATGGGTACATATCTGTGTATTTGATACAAAATACAATATTTCATAAGGAAATATACCTGTATTTAAATAAGTAGGTACTACATTTCTATAACCTATGTGCTTAACGAAAAAATATAAAACACGACTCTTTTCCGGAAGAAATCTTTCCAATTGCCACGATTCTTGTTAACTTGCATTTTCTCTTCATCCAAATTTATCATGCTCTTCATGCTAACTATTAGATAAAGATAGAATAGGTAAAATAACAGAATGTTCCTGATAGAATTCTTACCAAAATAAACATATCGTTCTCCACTTGAGGGACAAAATTAGTGCGACACGAACGATTTTAACGATATCATAAACTTCCATTCTTATAACACAGACATAAGCAGAGGAAGTTGATGATCTCGTAAATAAAAAGACAGGTCATACTTATCCATAAAAAAGACTTAGCAGACCGGCACAGATAAACCGTTTTTGTTACAGCTGTAAAAAAATTAATGTTCTTGTAACCAACCAACCAAACCCGCAACTATATTATCAACCAACCAAAGGAACAGATATAGAATGAATCAAGGAAAATGCCAAACAAGGCAAAGTACTTAGGTAGGTACCTATAGTGACATAAAATCACGGCTCTTTCCCAGATGGGATGAGGACGATCCATGCATACTTCTTTATCCACATTAATAAATTCTTTAGTTAATAAAAAAACGTAGGTATTATCTCGGCTGGCCGAGCTGTGCACAGCTTTCTTAGCTGCATGTTTTTCAATCTTATATGCATCGAGGTCTTCAGAAGATCTGGACAGTTGCCACATTTTGAAGAGGTCTTTCTTAACCTCCTCTACACTATTTCGTTCTATCTGACAATAAAACTTAGTCAATCTGACCTAAGTATTGGGCTCATTGCTATTGTTAGCGCATTTTTCTCACCGGCTGCTAAGAAGAGCTACTAGCACTTTGATGACAAGTCAGACAGCCTTCAACACTTAATTTGGCGACTGCAATGGTCAAATTCACGCGAATAACCATGACAAGAAGTCGGTGTTGTACGACTCTCACAGGATATGTCTTTACAGCGGACTACTTTTCTACAGAAAAGTCCTTAATTCAATACGAATCGGTTTGGGCAGCATGTCTGCCATTGTTTGATATAAATTCCTAGGCAGGTACATCTGCTTGTACGAGTAGTTTACTTCGTTCACCGTGACCTGTAGCATTGTGTATTTCAGGCACTCCTTCTGCCCCTGATACAGGGGCCGGGCGACACTCCTGCATACTTTTTAACGGCAGAAAAATATAAAAAATCAACTATGTCTGTATAAATTTCTTTGCTATATAGAAAATCGCTAAAAAGAATCTCTAAAGTAGTCTACGCCCCGTGTCTTGTCTATGCCACATTCCGCAATAGTGTTACTATCTTACCCCCGTGCCACTAAATTAAGCGCTTTTTTGACGTGATATTTAATTAAATTCATAATACACAACTCGCACACAAATAAGTTGTTAACTTTTAAGGTTCAGTCCTTTTTGACATATTCACAAATTTGTAAAACAAAAGAGTTTGCAAAGTCAACGTTCACGGTAAATAAACGCAAACAAACGGTTTTAAAAGTTATCGCAATACAGGCAAAAGATAATACAGGCAAAAAAAAATTTTTCGCCCTAAGTTTGATTGATACACCTCGCTTCGCTCGCTCGATCAATTATTTTCCACAATAGTTATTATATGTATTTATTTCCTGCCAATAAAAAAACCATTAGCCTTTAGCGTATGTACTATTTAGCAATATCTTGCCAATCTTAACCTATAATTATTAAAGGTTCAATTTAGCATTAGCGCACTTTCATCAAAGAGAGTTGGCAACATTGATGACTGACAGAACGGACGACAGCTCATCGTTATTATTTTCCTTATTTTCATTTCGATGATTTTTACTTACCCACTTTGTTTTTAAATATTTAATAAGTGTTTCGCTTAAATATTATCAAAATGTGGGACCCAACTCATGTGCAAGTTACTGTTCAAAGAGCGCGGGGGCTTCTGATTAAAGGTAAAAACGGTACAAATAACTGTTTTGTGACTATAGCCCTAGGTAAAGAAAAATTCCAAACTTCCGTTAAGCACAAAGCAACAGAAAATGTCGAGTGGTTAGAAGAGTGTGAGTTGCACATTCCCACACAAGGAAATACAGCAGAAATCGTTTTAAAGGTATGGGATGAAGATTTTGTAAAAGATCACTTATTAGGTCAAGTGTCGATTCCGTTAAAAGACCTCGATGTCTACGAACGACCAAGGAACCGTTGGTATCCTCTTCAGGGTAAAGCTGGAAAAGAAAAGGATAAAAAACGAGGTGAATTGGAGGTCAAAATTGGCTTCACAGTCAAAGAAGGAAGCCTTACTGATCTTAGTAAAAAAGAGAAACATAGATCTTCCTTGTCCAGCATTGCTCAAAATGTTGGAGGTAGTCTTATGAGTATTGGCAGTATCGAGAAACGTAAAAGTATTAAAAAGTTTGCGAAAAATTTGGGATCTAAAATGAACTTGAACAAGAAAGATAAAAAGAGTGACTCTTCCTCTCTCAGTGATAGCATAGGGAATCTGAAAGGCTCTGCAGTTTCCACTCCAGAGCACTACACTCCTAAGTCCTTTGAACCAAGATTTCCAGCTGAAGCAGACCCTGGAGTCATTAGTGAGGATGAAGATGAGTTTGCATTTGATGATTTATCACATAAAAGTTCTGCAAGTTCACTTAATGTACACACTTTACCAAGAGGACATAAATATACACCTTCACCTGTAAATGCCTCACTAGAGAATCTGGGTGGAGGAGAATTTCTAAGAAGGTCTACTAGTAGTAACTTAGCAAACCCTGAAAAAACTGTGCCCCAGAAACCAGTTCGATTGAATCTGGATTCATTTACTCCAGCTCAACTCCCAACTCAAATTATAGATAAAAACGATGAATGGTCCCAAAAATTATATCCTCGATCAAAATCTAATAGTCAAACACTTATTGATAAGGAGAAATCGTCAAGCCTTGAGAGAAACAATAAACTTGATAGTCCCAGTTCTTTGAAGGAGAAACCAAGTCCAAAATTCTTTAAAAAATTTGGTAGTAGTAATAAACCCAAAAAGTTACTAGAGGAGCGTATCATTGTCGGAGAGGAAAACATTGTTGAAGAAGATTCTGGGAATCCAGCTTACAGTAGTATTCCAAAAACAGTTGTAGAACAGTTTGATGGAAAATCACGAGAAGATCTTATTGTACTCATCTACAATCTGCAGAAAGATGCAGAAGCAGAAAAAAAGAAGAACAAAGATCTTGAAAACTATTTAGATGACCTGCTGTTAAGGGTGATGGAAACAACTCCAAGAATTTTGCAGAATCCTTATGTAAGAAATAACAGCATGCATATAAGAAATAAGTAGGTAGCTCATTGGACAGATGTTACATAAACAAGTATTCCTACTTACCTGATTATAATAAAATCAAAATTATGGTGGCTCTTTACAATGTAATTATTTTTTTATAATTGCTTTTTCCTTCACTGCATGAATCTCAAATTTTCATGAAATGAGATGACAACTGTATTGAAATACAGATTTGTAGGAAGGGCCTAAAAAACACAATATTAATTTTCTGTTTAATTTCCATTGTTTGGAAAATGTTAAAACAAATTTTCCTTGAATTTACCATATTAAGACTTGTTTTACCATTATAATCCATATCACATCAGAATATTAAAATCGGTGGTGAAAGCAGCAATGGAGGAACTAAGAAGTCCCAATGTAGAACTTGCATATTCGGATTGCACTTTCACTGCTTCCTCTTGTCTTGTCATATTTGAAACTTGTGCCTTAGTATGTATCTGTGATATAAATTGGTCAATATAGAACAATAATTAATTAAAATAAATTTTGGCATTCAAAACTTTCCATTTCATGTTTATGCAATCAGAAGATTATTAAACCAGATTTGAAGATAACTTTTTTCATGTTTGTGTATTTGTATAATGAATATAGATAAAGCAAAACCTGTTTATGTTTTGTTTAATGCTGAATCTATTCATTGTTAATTTTTCTGTGCCAAATTTTCTATAAAAATATCATACTGCAATGTTTCAGTATAAATACATGCATAATTTACCTTTTTTCATTTGTAATTACTATTCTAATAAAAATAATGCTTAAAGTCTAATAATTGAATGAAGATATTATCTCTCCAACAAGACACTTGTGTTGATTATTAGTATGATTGTGGTATGACTCACAACACACATTGTAAAGAAGTGGTGACTAAGAATCTTATTATCATTAGAGTAGGTATAATAAACTTCCATCCAAACCCTTGGATTAAAATTTTAAATGTTCAAATAATATCTGTCCAAATATTTCAAGTTAATGTTAATGAAGAATACAAAGTTATATAAAAACCATTTTTGTTGAGTTCAATCATTTGTTGTGATGTTGTTATCATATTATTATTTAAATGTCTGGTTAGTGCAAAAATATTTACTATCCCTTATAAGTATGCCAATGTGCAATATTTTTAAGTGAATAAAATATTCCATTTATGTTAATGTTAAGTAATAAGTATATAAAAAGGTTAAGTTAATATGAACAAAAATTTTAACACAAATTAAGATTTTTCAAAATTTAATCGACTAATATCAGAATGTGTCATAAATATCCTTCAGTAGAAATAATAATTCAAAAAATTTTACATAAGTTTTCATAATTATTTAATACATAGTTAAAATACCAACTGATCAAAATAGGGTTGTATGATGTTGCTGCAATATTGTTTCAGTATTATTACATCACTTAAAATCCGTCACAGACTTATATGTACTTTTTAAGTGCTGCACACGCACGCAGCTGTAATATATATTTCTTTTGTCAAATAACATTTTAAATCATTTTATATTAGTATGGCAACTGGCATTTTGAACTATGCTACTATGCTGACCATCACATTATAGCATTATTTCCGTGTGTACAAGCCTTCCATCGATATTTTTTTTTATTACAGTATATTAATATATATTAAAGCTATGTGTGTGACGAGCTTAAGTACTTTTGCCTGCCCGCCTTATTTATAATGGGATTACAAATGATTTATTTAAAAAAAAGGATAGTATCCAGATATTTTTTTTATATTATATTAAAATAAACTACTTACTCTTAAGTTGATTAGTATTAATATAGTCTAAAGTTAAGAGAAATGTATGTTTATTATGGAAACTTATAATATTATTATAAAGGTATGAAGTAGATATATTCTAACAGAATGTGTAAACTAAATATTTCATTAAACCTGTTTGTTTGCTAAAATAAATATGAACGTAACATACAAAATTTCGTTTATATAACTATCACCGTAACTGCAAACTACAAAATTCAGCCTTAAATCGACGACCTTTAAAAGTAATTATTAGAAACTAGCTGTGGCCTGGGGCTTTGCTCTTGAAAATTTCGAAATATAAAGCACATATCTTATACCAGCTTATATACTACCCGTGTAATTTCACCGAAATTCGTTCAACCTGTCTCTATTTGAATCTCAATTCTATCATTAAGCCAAACAGCTGAACGTGGCCTATCAGTCCTTGCAAGACTGTTGGCTCTGTCTACCCCGTAAGGGATATAGACGTGATCATTTGTATGTATGTATTTTTGACTGTGAAAAAAACTAACACACCCATCCAACTTTCGCATTGATATTAATATCTTTCTTATATGCGTCTTGACTGGTGACATCAAAATTATTGCCTGTTAAGTTATACGGGAATTTATATATTTTATACATTGAATTGATACATTGATTTAAATTGTTACATATTTTGTATTTATTTTAAACAGATACCTATGAACGAATAGTATTACCTTAAGTCTTTTTGACATAATCGCGTCCTTATAATGTTCCAAGTTGACATCAACATACTCAGATGCGGACCAATCTAGAATTTACATTGTGCTGTACTTCTCTCTTGTACCTCACTCACATTTATTATTTGGCAATGGGGTTCGCAGAGTTTGGCAACTGTTCAAAGCATTAACTGCTTGTACCTAATTGTTATTTAATCATCATCTTTCTGGCATAAGTCGCGTCCTCACTTCTCCGACAAAAAAATCAGGGTCTTAGAATGACTGATTGGACTCCAGCCCCGTAGCATGGCACGCGCGACGCCGTTTATACATCACGAAAAACTATCGCTGTCCCGTTTCACGTCAGGTACAAGTCAAGTTTTCGAATGAAGCGATTCCCATCTGACTTCCGCAATCTGCAGGGGAACCTAACCGTAATAGCA